>NC_084548.2:44232500-44250000 GCF_033978685.3 Nerophis lumbriciformis | reverse complement strand
ACATTTTTTAAACCTTTTTACCCACATTTTCACTAACTTTTGGACAAATTATGGGGTATTCAAACTTTGAACTATACTTACAGTATTGTAAATGTAATTACCTCTGCCAAGAGGATATTTATTTGCCAGGGCTTGTCTGTCAATGTGCAACACAACTCAAAAAGTTGTGGGAGGATTTTGATTAAACTTTCAGGAAATGTTGAATAAGGGCTTGGATTTTATGATCTGAATGATATCAGTTACCTTGCGTTAACGTTTGAGAAAGTGGATGACTGACAAGACTGTTCACTCCCATTTACTTTCAAAAGTGAACCCTTTGCAGCCTGTTTGAAAGCGATAGAGGAACAAAACAAACACGCACGGACCGACATGGCGATTTAATTTATCCTTCGATTAGTCCATTTTTTGCAAAATAGCTTTAAAAGTCGTGGGCGGATTTTGATTTAACTTTTAGGAAATGTCAGAAATGTGATACGGCACAGATGATTAGGTTTGAGGGTTGATCCGGGTCACCATCTGGATTGCCATTTTTTAAAAGATGGTTTACTATTGGGAGATAAGGCCTGGCAGAGGTTTGCACTTTCAGGGTGATTTTCTAGTTTTTATACATTTGGTAATCATTTCTTTGTGAATAATCACCCATTTACCTCCTAAACACTGAAATATTTCTCAAAGGTGGAGTCCTTTGTGTGTCGGATGTGTGGTCGCGGAGATGATGATGACAAACTCTTGCTGTGCGATGGTTGTGATGACAACTACCACACATACTGTCTCCTGCCCCCACTCACTGATCCCCCCAAAGGCAATTGGCGATGCCCAAAGTGTGTTGCAGAAGTAAGCTACGGCTTTAAAAGTGATGCTTTTCTGTCTATAAAACATCTTATGTATAAAGTTTGCCCGAACATGCCACACTCATTGCTGACGGATTTCCTTATTTGCAGGAGTGTAAAAAGCCTTCAGAAGCATTTGGATTTGAGCAAGCAACTCGAGAGTACAGTTTACAGAGTTTTGGGGAGATGGCTGATTCATATAAAGCAGATTACTTCAACATGCCTGTCCATGTAAGCGCACTTGCAATCCACTGTGAAGCACAGCTCTGCTGAATGAACATGATAGACATCTATTCCTCGTTCTCTGTGTAGATGGTTCCCACTGAACTTGTGGAGAGGGAGTTCTGGAGGTTAGTAGGCAGCATAGAAGAGGACGTGACTGTTGAGTATGGAGCTGACATCCACTCCAAAGAGTTTGGCAGCGGCTTCCCAATGAATACCGGCAAGAGGACACTGACAAAGGAAGAAGAGGTTTGCCTATTTGTGTTGGTGACATGCTCTCTACAGAGCACCCAAAATGGACACATTGCACACATTCAAATGCAAATTACTAAAGGTCTTGTAGTCTAGTAATATTAATCACAGTACACTTGCTGAGTGAGAGCGTACACACGGCAAAAGTCCCCTCTTTAGCATGATTGGAAGAGGTGATCTAAGGCTCCTGGACCATTCCTTTTGCACGCACACATGTAGCATTGTGGAATCAAAGAATAACTGTATTGCGATCGTTCACAGCACATTATTTAATGATTACCTGCACAATTCATATTATAAATAAAATACAAAGACTCAATGATTCAAAAGTGAAACCTAGACCATGCTCATTCACCTGGGACATTTATATATGTATAAAGGCGTGGCAATTAATGTTCTCCTCTGCAAGTACTTAACAGCAGCAAACTTGTAATACATACAATGGGGGAAAGTAGTTTAAATATTAGGATAAATTGTAGTTTTACAGCAGAATAGGATACATCATTTAATCACTGATTGTCCACTTACTAGTTATTAATGACAGCGGCCAACCTTATGCAAAATAATCAGAATGACTCCAACTAAGTCTGTAAATATTTCACAAACTAAGAGAAATTGCAACAAAACAGCGGAATAGATCGGACAAGCAAACTGGCCATGTGTCAGTGGGGGCCAGGAGTGGAAGGGAGAATGAATGGCATAATGTTAGTACACCCTTAGAATACCATTTTAAGCATAGGAAATTATATTAAATGCTGTTAAAGAATAACTAGAGATTTAACTACTGTAGTATTTATATTTTTTGTTCTCACAAGGCTGTATGAAAATAATCCCCAAACACAACTTGAAGTCAACCTGTTTAATTGTTAATATGTCTACCTGGTATGTCTTTTATTTTTCAGGTAAAATATGTAGTCTGTCTATTTGGTATCTGTTTCCATGAAAGTTTAAAGAATAAGTGTACGGGCATACAACCCCAAAGATGTTTAAAACTAACTTCAGCAAAAAAATGTTTTCAAGAGTGAGGAAAGAAAAATATGCACGCAGTAAACAACAATTCTTAGGGCGTTTAATCGATCGCAACTGGACTGTTCAATTTGTCTTAGATTAGATATTTCGCCTCTCATCCAAGTCTGTTTCATCAGATTAGATTGGCCAAATCTAGTCCAATCTAAGTCTAAGACTAGATCTAACTAAGTTTATGAGTATGAACTAATGAAGCCGACTTGGATGGGAGGCGAAATATCTTCTAAGACAAACTGAACAGTCCAATTGCGATCGGTTTAAATGCCCTGAGAATACAATGACTTGGATGAATGAGAACATCTATAGACCGTAAACAACAATGTTAAAGTACCAGAAGAGTGGAAAAAACAAGTTGACTTTATATGCTTAATTATTTCATTGTATCCATTAAACAATATCTAATTATATTTACAACCCGAATAGTATGTGAACATACTGTCTAAACATTGCAAAATGCCACAAAATCAGCCAGCCATTTTGAATATTCTGCTCCGAATACCTTCAGCTATTTCCGGAGATTGATGTCACTGTTGTAACGCTTCTGTACTCAGACCAAGTTATCAGACCAGTCATACTGGAAATATGCAAAAATTAGACACGTAGAAAGAAATGTGCTGTCTATCATTCACAATCCCTAAGACATGTACACATTTGTTTTTTATGCATTCTAAGTCGTAAATAAAAAGTCAGCTAACAATGGAGTCAATGGGGGCTCCCTATTTCGCCACAAAACTCTAAATAACCACCCAAAACCCGCAAACAATCTATTTATATTTCCTAGACTGAATAATAACCAATTATTAGAAATGTTATCATAAGCGCTAAGAGAATTTTAGCAAAACCAAAAGCTAACTATACTTTATGCTGCACTTTATTGTAATTATTAAATGAAACTGAGATGGCAGTAATGCAACATATATGAATGCAAATTGCCGTAAAACTGTAAAGAAAAAGAAGCTTATGCAACACTGCAGCATTGATGTCTTGTTTGCTGCTGTTCTGCTCCTCATCATCGTGTCTCTATTTGTCAAAGTTATTTTATTATAAACTATGCCTCTGATCTGGATAATAGGAAGATTTAGCCTGGAATCTAGAAGTTTTTCATCTGTGACATTCAGTTACTACCTGAAGATGGTGACAATCACACCAACAGAAGACAGTGTCAGATTCAGCAGCAACTTTTTTTAAACCTTAAGTGTGGATTAAAATGATTTATTAATCTATAAACGGGGAGATATGGCCATCTTATCAGTTGTCATCCCAGTGAGAGCATACATTTTACAGTAAGCTATCATTTTATTATGTTTGTAGTTTGTATTTCTTGTTTAGCACTTAGCAATACTGCTACGTGATGCTTAGTGTTTCTCTAAAGTTGGATCCGTTTAGCAGAGCTTCTAAAACTTGTAGCTCACCCTCCTTACATTCAGGATCATAAATATAAGGTTCTGGACAATCATTTGTCTCAAAGTACCGGTAATAGTTGTTGGCTCTCACAAAGTCTGCATGATTTGCATTGTTGTTGGTAGGGAAGAGATCTGTGTTCTGTCGCATGACTGGAAAGCAAATTATCTTTCAAAATGGCTCGGTAATCTCTGTGAGATTGACAGTATTTTGATCATATTTACGGTATTTATTTGCAAACTTTGGGGGTCTTTAGGTGTCATACATCAGATATATATGATAGCTTTAATATAGAGGCAACTTGTTTTCCCACTCTCCTGGTACTTTAAGTCAAGACAATAACCGATGGTGTTGTGTATACAATTAATGACATTCAACTTGTGCACCTCCATAGGAATACGCCCGCAGTGGCTGGAACTTGAATGTGATGCCTGTGCTGGAGCAGTCTCTTCTGTGCCACATTAATGGCGATATCTCCGGCATGAAGGTGCCCTGGCTGTATGTCGGCATGGTCTTTTCAGCTTTCTGCTGGCACATTGAGGATCATTGGAGTTACTCCATCAACTACCTGCACTGGTACAGCATGAGCTTTATTTCTTTTTAATAATTCTGAATGTTTTATATTAAAATGGGCATAGCATTAAGAAACGCTTACTGATCATTTTTAGGGGCGAACCCAAGACCTGGTATGGGGTTCCATCCGTGGCTGCTGAGCGACTTGAGGAGGTGATGAAAAAACTGACTCCAGAGTTGTTTGAGTTCCAGCCAGACCTCTTGCACCAGTTAGTCACCATCATGAATCCCAACATTCTCATGGCTCACGGTGTACCGGTATGTCTCTTAGCAACACAAAGGCTTGCAGCATAAATGTTTGATCAAAGTTTATACATTTGTGATTTATTTGTATAGGTTGTACGTACGAACCAATGTGCTGGTGAGTTTGTCATCACCTTCCCTCGAGCCTACCACAGTGGCTTCAATCAAGGATATAACTTTGCAGAAGCAGTCAACTTCTGTACTGCAGATTGGGTTAGTGTCCAAATGATGTCTGATACTCTTTTTATACAAGTGAGACTACACAATGAAGACGACCAGCTGTTTTTGGTCTCGTTGCAGTTGCCTGCTGGTCGTTCTTGCATCGAGCACTATCGACGTCTGCGAAGGTATTGTGTTTTCTCCCACGAGGAGCTCACCTGTAAAATGGCAGCCTGTCCCGAGAAACTGGACCTCAATCTCGCTGCAGCGACACACCGGGAGATGTTTATTATTGTTCAAGAGGAGAGAAAGCTGCGAAAAGCTCTCATGGAAAGGGTGGGAGACATTTTCTTTACTGTGTTTTTTGTGTGTGTCTGGTTGGCATAGGATAATCAATAATGCTCTAAAATGTGCTGTGCAAGCAGGGCATCACTGAAGCTGAGCGCGAGGCATTTGAGCTGTTACCAGATGACGAGCGACAGTGTGATAAATGTAAGACCACATGTTTCCTCTCAGCACTGGCCTGCTCAAACTGCCCAGAGCGTCTGGTGTGTCTGTATCATACTCAGGACTTGTGCAACTGCTCCACTGACAAACTCTACCTCAGGTAATCAATCACCTCTTGAACTGGCGTTTATATACTGTGATCAAGATTTGCCTCCTGACATTTTGGACATTTGCCAGTAGAAATGAAACACCCTATGCTGTCTGATATATAATTATGTTTATTGGCTGCCAGAAAAACTGGGCTTGCAACATTAAACATTTCGTGTTATCGTTTTACAGGTACAGATATACCTTGGATGAGTTGTTGGCCATGTTACACAGATTAAAGGTTCGCTCAGAGTCCTTTGATTCATGGGCCAACAGAGTAAAAGAGGCTCTTGAGCAAGAAGAGGGTAACAAGATAGGTAAAAAAGGCACAGAACTTCATATCTGATTTCCAAAGTAACGGTAGAATTCCAATGGAATTAATTGGTATTTAAATTCCAGGAATTGATTACTTGGAGATGCTAAAGAATGAAGCAGCAGAAAAGAAGTTTCCTGAAAATGAACTTCTACGAAAACTCAACAGAATTCTCAAAGACATAAAGTACAGCCAGCAGAAGAGCACTGAACTCCTCACTAATTCAAAAACCAGGTAAGATGGACAAAACCATAACCTTTCCATAACGCTATTTGGCCATATCAGAACATTCACATATTGTTGTCTTTTAGTGACTCTAAAATGACTTTGGCGGAACTGAAAATATTGATAGACATGATGCAAAACCTGCCTTGTGTAATGAGTCAGCTAGAGGAAGTGCAGGTGAGGATCATATCCTGTCACACTAATAAAAGAAGAATAAAGTATGTTGCCTCTGCAATCAGCTACATTTTTTCCTTCCTGTCTTTAAGGCGGTTTTGCAGTCGGTCAGTGATTACCAGAGCCGAGCTAAGGAGCTGATCAACGAGCGTGACTGGAGGAGGGCTTCTCCACCTACAGAGCAGTTGCAGACATTATTGGAGCAAGGAAATGCGATGCCTGTTGTGGTGCCAGAGTGTCGTCTACTCCAGGGCATTCAGGAGCAGGGGCACTGGCTGGCAGAGGTCAGGCGCACCTTAGGCACAGAAGAAGGCGAGAGGCAGGAGGTAACATTAGCAGTGTTGAGAGATCTATTGGAAGCAGGCTGCAGCATGCCTCTGAGTGCGTCTGTGGAGACTGCCACGGCAGAGCTACAGGAGCTGTTAACAATTGCAGAACGCTGGGAAGAGAAAGCACAGATCTGTCTTGAACAAAGGTACAACGCAAACTCAAATGGACAGGCACTGTCATCCTGTTACAACTGGTTAGCCTTGTTCTAAAGTTATTTCTCTCCTAGACAAAAACACCCTCTCTCAACCCTGGAGGCAATTGTAAATGAAGCCCAGCTCATTCCAGTCAAGCTTCCCAACATTCAATCTTTACAGGGCTGTCTGAGCCGGGCACGCTCTTGGGTAACAGACCTTGAGGAAATCCAGGTAAAAACATACCTCAGTTGTCTCTGGTTGGCTGGTGTGGTAAATCGTAAATACATTATACTTGTATAGCGCTTTTCTACTTTCAACGTACTCAAAGCGCTTTGACACTACAGTTCGCAAACCAAAAAGTTCATAGAGTAAAGCAGAGTTCCCCATGAGAATCAATGTAATAATAATAATAGTGGTGGAAGAAATAATCGATTCGCTGATACATCACAATAAAACGTGGGAAATTAATGAATCAATGGATACATGTCCAAACATCGACGGTTCTGAAATACAGAATTAATGCTAATGTTCTCTAAACATTAGTTCAAGAGAGATATATAAGCTAACGTTCTTTTAATGTTGTGTTAGCTGGGTTAGTGCAAATACACGGAGGAGAAAGGACATGAGGACAAGCTATGCTAGCCGTGATTTGAATGTGAAGTAGTGAAACCAAAAAATGAATGCTTTGCACACTTCAACAGAAGTCTAATGGGAACCATGTTGCAGCAAAAAGTAACCAGCTCAGAAGAGAACATTAGACACTAGAGACAATAATATCCACACAGTACAGCAACACGTATGTCAGCCATAGATGGTGGAGCAGCTGGCTACGGCTTCTCGCCAATGGCTTTGATGGGGAGGTGGGACTTCCAGGACGAGGATGGGAAGTGACGTGTTGTCTGGGTAAAGGTTGTGTGGGTGTCCTGAGTTATAATGATTATATGACCGAAATAAACATCATTCATTCATTCATAAGCGAGACAAGGAGATTGAGATTGTTGTAGTGGTCTGCTGCATTTTGTGAGAAAAAGAGAGACACTGGGACTCTGAGCCTTCATATGTTGGAATCTTATAATATGATGTAGCAGATAGACGACACAAGTCTAAAGGGGAACTACACTTTTTTTTTAAAGTATTTTGCCTATCGTTCACAGTCACTATGAAAGACATGACGACGGATGGTGACAACGGATGGATTTTTTTTAATGCATTCTAAATATAAAATAAATAAATGAGGGTCTTTAAATTGACCTGCTGCTATACTCTGTCTCAAAGTGTTAACATGTGCTCAATGTTTCCTTACCATTATTGCTATGTTGTCTATTACCATTATTGCTATGTTGTCTATTACCATTATTGCTATGTTGTCTATTACCATTGTTGGTATATTTATTATTCCTACATTGTTGATACAAATTATTGTTACAGTGTAATAATTATTGTTACCTGTGGTAATACCACTATTATACAACATCTGTATTATAATCCTTGAACAAAGTAAGAGTGAAACTCATGTGAATTATCACTGAATGGAGAACTGGGGGTGGGATTAAATACATTTTCTTCCCACTCCCTTTCAGGCCAAACTGGACAATCATGCATTACATACTATACATTACCTTTTGCACTATATTAATTTATATTATTATGTGTTGTCAACTTTGTACTTTTTTATGTCATTGCCTGAAATAAATAAATAAATAAATGAAAAAAAAAATATATATATTATGTTTGATCAAAAGTCAGCTTACAAAGGAGCCTATGAGAGCCGTTCAATTCTGCCTATAAAGCCCCTAAAAACATGCAAACACCTCCAATAAGGTTTTATATGCATGATGTAAGTATATATTTAATGTAGTAACTGGCACATTTATAATAACATTTAATATTTACGTATTATGTTAATTTTAAGCATATGCGGCACAGTCATTTCAATCACTACGTTTGCCTTTTTTTTTTCTTCATCACTGATTTCTCCTCACTGCAGACTTTAAGAGCTAACAAACACAATCAAATATCACTTACTGTATAAGGTCTGCTGTCATTAGGATGCCGACAGCTCGGCTGTTCATGTATTCCCATTTAGATGAAAAATATTTTCGATGAAAAACGTTCGCATGTGTATACTTGTGTATATGTATACACGTGTATATATGTTAAGGTTTATGGCAAAAATAGTCATCACAAAAATAACAATCACATTTATTTTTGATTGACACAATTATTCGTAAATTGGAAAATGAGTATTTATTGTACCACCAAAAGTCAACTTTAAATA
This sequence comes from Nerophis lumbriciformis, assembly GCF_033978685.3. Taxonomy (NCBI): domain Eukaryota; kingdom Metazoa; phylum Chordata; class Actinopteri; order Syngnathiformes; family Syngnathidae; genus Nerophis; species Nerophis lumbriciformis. Next base: position 44,241,246 of record NC_084548.2, on the reverse strand, counting down.
TAGTTTAAAAATAACCTGAATATAAATTAGTAACGAATAAAAACAAGTACAATAATAGCAATAACAATTCATTTTAAGTAACAGTAGCAATATAAAAAACAATTAAATTAAGTTTTTTCAGTTGGTTTTTAATTCAGCATTTTACCTTTTACATTTATATTTATGTATATGTGTGTGTGTGTGTGTATATATATATATATATATATATATATATATATATATATATATATATATATATATAACATTTTATAAGTGCTTTAAGTACATTATGCTTTTGTTAGGTACTTTTAAAAAACCTTTATTTTGTTAGCGCAGTCAGACCGGATGTGGTGCACCACGCTATTATTGTGAAGTGTGCTGTACTGTTCTTCTCAGTTTGAGGAGTAAAGAAGTGACTTGAGGCTGTTAAAAAATAAAAATCAAGCGAGCCTCTCAAGTTGCGACCACTGTTTATAATTAATTTAACATCGATGATGTTTTATTTATTTTATTAATCTCAATGTTAGATTATTTTTATGCATGCAATGTACAGTGCTACATTTTTGTTTACAGAAGTATTTTATTCAAGACAGAAGTATTGCCTCCCAGAGGAAGCTCCTAATTTAGTTCTTTGAAAATTATTAAATAAAAAGTACAATTTGTAGGTGGTCTAAAAAGAACAGTGTAAGATGCAGTCTATGCAGTGCCATTTCAAACTACTAGTTGTTGATGATATAAAAGAAAAAGTTGTTGTGAATTATCACTGTTATTTGTATGTACCGTATTTTTCGGAGTATAAGTCGCACCGGCCGAAAATGCATAATAAAGAAGGAAAAAAACATATATAAGTTGCACTGGAGTATAAGTCGCATTTTTGGGGGGAATTTTTTTTGATAAAACCCAACACCAAGAATAGACATTTGAAAGGCAATTTAAAATAAATAAAGAATAGTGAACAACAGACTGAATAAGTGTACTTTATATGACGCATAAATAACCAACTGAGAACGTGCCTGGTATGTTAATGTAACATATTATGGTAAGAGTCATTCAAATAACTATAACATGTAGAACATGCTATACGTTTACCAAACGATCTGTCACTCTTAATCGCTAAATCCGATGAAATCTTATACGTCTAGTCTCTTACGTGAATGAGCTAAATAGTATCATTTGATATTTTACGGTAATGTGTTAATAATTTCACACATAAGTCGCTCCTGAGTAGAAGTCGCACCCCCGGTCAAACTATGAAAAAAAACTGCGACTTATAGTCCGAAAAATACGGTATTAGTTTCTTTAAAAAAGTAGGGAAAACGGAAAAAAATTAGAAATCTAATTTTCTGTGAAAAAATTGTACTTCTCGGCCATATCGCACAGGGCTGCTGAAAGACATTTTGACAGTCACCGGGGGACTGAGGATCAAACCCACAACCATCTGGTTGGGGGCCAACCACTCAACCACCTGAGCCATGTTGCGTCTAAATGTGTGTTTCATATTGTGTCACAATGAAAATAATTTTTACTTTTCTAGAATGGGGAGCATTACCCATGTCTGGATGACCTTGAGGGCTTAGTAGCTATTGGAAGGGACCTGCCTGTCTTCATGGAAGAGCTGCGACAACTGGAGTTGCAGGTAGCCAGCGCTCACTCCTGGCGGGACAAGGCCACTAAGACCTTCTTGAAGAAAAGCAGTCAGCACAGTCTACTCGAGGTACACTAACAGTCCTCTAAGTCATGCAAGCAATTGTGTTGTCACCTATGCAATACACAATAAATTGTAATCTAGGTATGGAAACAATGATGAAGGAGTCTAAAAAGTAAAATCTTACCTTGCAGGTGTTGTGTCCTTGTGCTAAAAGAAGACATGAGGAGAAAGAGACATTGGATGACCCATTAGATGACTGTGATACCAACACTCTGGGCCTCTCTGCTCAGGACCTTAGAGACCCCGCAGCGATTGTGAGTTTGCTTAGCATGTCATAATTGTAACACTGACCTCTGCTAAGGTGTTGTAATCTATTGTCTGCCTCTTGTTTCTAGGTGATGGCGTTCAAAGAAGGGGAGCACCGTGAAAAAGAGGCACTACTGAGGTTGCAGAAAGTCAACATGGGAAAGACTGGACTTAATGCAGTAGGTTACGAGGAGAAAGAAACTATGGACGACATGATGGAAACAAACTCTGAAAACTCTGTGAAAGAGAATGGTAACCACACTGGTAGCAACCCTGCTCAGTCAGTGTGTGTGTGCGGCACACAGCCTCGCACAACTCAGCTGCGCTGCCATCTTTGTATGGACTGGTTCCACTGTGGCTGCGTCCCCTTCCCCTCCCTGCTGCCCTCATCAGGACCTGCAAGTAACCTCCACTGCTGGTGGGACTGGGACTATCGCTTTTTGTGTCCGCGGTGCCAGCGGTCACGGCGACCTCGCCTGGAGACGATACTGGCTTTACTCGTAGCCTTGCAGAGGCTGCCCGTACGTCTGCCCGAAGGCGAGGCGCTGCAATGTCTCACAGAGAGAGCCATCACTTGGCAGGGGCGCGCCAAGGAAGCACTGGAGACCCCTGAACTGCTGAAGGCCGTTCAAGCTCTCCAAGAACTCAAAGACACTCTTCCTTCTGAGGAAGGTGTGCAAAAGGAGCCAGAAGCAAGTTCAGTGATTGTTTTGTCTGACTCGGAAGGAGGGGAAGGAGAGGATGGAATCATCGATCTGACCGAAGAGTCACCTAAAAAGAAAGCCAAGGAAACCAATGGCACTCAGGTAATGAAGGTGAACATTTAGTAAAAAGCATCCAGAAATTCCAACCTAAAATGGAATGTAAAGTTTAATAAATACGAAAAGAAAATAACACCATGAATTGTTTTAATGAAAAATGACTTCTATCAGTCTGATGTGATGGTTGTCTGTCAACAGGATGCTTGTGAAAATGGAATCAACAAGAACTCAAGTGTCTCTGGTATGTTGACATGTTACATCTGTTCAACCGCCTGGAAGCTGAGGCTGACCAGCCCTGAATGTCTTCTCTGTAATCTCAGGAGTGGGCGATCTGTTGCCCCTGCTCCCTCAGCTCAAAGGTCAGGTGGTGCAGCTTTCCTCTGCTACAAAAGAGCACCTGGAGGAACTGCAACTGGAAGGCGACCTGCTTGAAGTTTCTTTGGACCAAATGCACATCATCAGCAGAGTTCTACAAGCTGCCTCCGATCCACCCATTGCCACACTGCACACACTCATCCAGGTCATCTTATACATCAGATTTGGTCGTGTAATATTGCCCCTCTGCAAGAAGTTCAGTGTGTTACAGCCACACAAGCCGCCTCTTGACTAACCATATTGTCCTTTGTGCCGCTTTTAGATTAAACTTGAAGAGCAGAGGCTAAGTAGTCGAGGACGTCCCAAAGACTCCAAGAGGAAACGAAAGAGCCACCGAGGAGGAAGCGGGGAGGAGAATGGAACATTGTCACTGGATGCATCAGACTCCAAAAAATCGTGCCCCCTACCCCTCAGCCCCTCCCCCCACCTACCTGTCCAGGTTAATACAGCAGTACAGTTATGATGTATCATACTGAAGTTGTATACATGCTCGAAATTAACTTTAACCAGTAACCAATCTTATTTTGCTTTATTTGTTGCCCGTTTCATACATTTCAATTGAGACACTGAAAAGAGATTTCAATTTTAATTTTTCAGGTTCTGTGATGGTGGATGCTGGATCTATCAAAGCCTATGAGGGGGTAGAGATTCCCGTCTTTAGTGTCTCACCTTTCCACTGCATCCCTCCATCATGCAGACTGTATAGCGTAAAGACTCTTCCACACTCCACAATTTGACTTTGTATTTTTTGTCATATTGTGGCAAAATTCCACTCCACTTTCCCTGGACCTCGCTCACCTTTCACCTATAAAGACTGTGTTGGATCATGTGGGACTCTTGTGATAGCAGTGTGTTTGGTTTAGAATTGTCCCTGAGGTAAGTTGGTATGCTTTGTTACCCACCGTATTAAGTGAGCGAGCCACTTGAGCGCCGGCTGCTGCAGGTTCTTTTCTTTAGCTCATAAAGTTAAAGTTGGATAAGCTATTGGGTTTGTTTGGTTCTCTTGGGCCATTAATAGGACGCTGATGTGAATTGGAACCATTGCAACTTGTATTTTTTTTAGCTGTATTGAATCTTTCTCAATTTTGTTCTAAGGCCACACAACAATATGAATAAACTGATGACATTTTGAAGAGTGTTTTAAACAGGCATTAAGGTTTTTGGTGCTACTTTCTCCAAATGGATATTTTTTCCCCCGCCAACTGGCACAGTCTTTCCTAGGTTCCAGTGCTGATGTCTCTTAATCTGCGTTCCACTTTTTTCCTCATCTGCAATATAGGAAAACTTTATTATTGCAGAGACACACTTGTCATGTTTGTGTATAAACGTTTTATTTTAATGTTGCCTTTATTTCTTTTCACTCTTGTTAGAAAAAAATAAAGGTTTAGAAAACACACACTTTCCTTCATGAAGTCACATCAAAGTCATCAATGAGACTAAAATGCATTATAAAAACAAGAACCACACCATGAACATTGTTTAATGAAGAAAAGGGTTTGATAATGGTAAAATGATACACACTGGACAACACTACAGTTAACCACGTTTTGGTCATCTACACTAATATAAACACAGTATGCCAAAGCTGTTGGTCTGAAAGTACATGTAAAAGGCAGCCTCTTTATCCAACATGCATGTAAAAAATGTGCTCACGTGGAAGGTCAAGAGTTGTTTTTTTGATTCAAATGCTTGAGATGGAGAACTGACTTAGGTTCAAGCCAAAAATCAGTTGTTTTTCCCCAAAAAACTTATAGTAAGTGAACAGGATGTTTTGGATAGTCAAACGATGGCTTGAAACCTTTAAAGAAATGTTATTTAATCCTCTATCAAGAATGTTTGTATGCTGCTGTGCTTGGTATAGTTCACACACTACCTTAGGTGGGTTTAAAAATCATCCAAAATATATCTTCTGTTAAAACAGTATTGCTGGTAAAACAAAATTGTTGTACAAATTCAATTCTAATTTAGTTTTTTTTTTGTTGTGCTTTCATTTCCTTGTTGGTCCTCATTTCCAAAGTAGGGGTGATTTATGCTTACACTACTAATCAATCACCAGATGGCGCTGTTTCTTATTTAACGCCAGAAAGCAGTGGCAGTGATTTTTCTGCGTTGCCACACCCTCTATCTGAACCTTTTCATTCAGCTCCATTTTATCTTGACTTATCTGTTGGGGTTTTTAGCATTCAACTTGGTTTTCTTCTTGTGCTATTTAGTTTAGAGTCACATGGAGCTGGTGCAAAGATCTAAAAAGGCTAATGAAATACTTGTGCCTTGAAGCAGCCTTTTAAAATGTGAGTGTTCCAAATGAGTTTTCTCCAAGTGGAGTCCAGGCTGCTGCTTCCCTTTTCCTAGATGATTGAGTGGGTTAATTTCACAGCCAATTACAGAAACTACAAAATATGCAGTTTGACGTTTTAGTCGTAACTGTCACAATCTTCTCAGAAATGGAAAATGTCTGGTTTATTGTCACCAGGAGGTTATGACAGTGACAAAGTCACATTTTAGCACATTTATATATGTTTAAGGCTTTTGATCAGTGGCTCAAACGGCGTGTCTTTAAATGCTCCTGTTTCTTCTTTGCCAATACTAGATCTTGTCCCATGTGTCCTCCTAGGTTAGACCCAAGAGTTCAAGCATTGGAGTCTTGTCCTCAGACGGTGGTGACGGACAACAGTGGGTTATAAACTTGTGTGCCGTCAGCAGACCTGCTCCCGTGAGTCAGCAGTTCCTGGATTGTGATCCAGTTGTCCAGAATCCTGCGACTGCGTTTTTTGGTGCTCCTGCGATGGCACAGCTCCAGGATGGAGGTGGCTTCCTGTTGCTGCGTGGCCCCCTGCTGCCCGCCGGCGCCTCCCTGCTCCCGCTCCCTCATGAAGTCGAGGCGACTCTGCATCATCATCTCCCGGCGCCGCCGCTGTTCCCTGGCCTTCTGCAGCTGCTGCTTGCGCTCCTCTTTGCTCCAGTAGCGGCCCATCTTCATTTCGCTAACCGCGTCGTCGTCCGTGGTCATGCCGCTCCGCTCCTCCCTGATCTTCAAGGCCCGGGCCTTCAGCAGGCGGTCCCTTACTGGTCTTTTCGCCACGTAGCGGGAGCCGTCGCTGCGGATCTTCACCTTCCACTCCATGCGAGGTGACAAGGGAAGAGGCCCCACGTTTTTACAGGTGCTACCCAGACTCATGGGGCTGATGTCTCCTCCTCTGAGGTCCATGCCTTCTTCTGGTCCCCCGAGCTTCTCACAGTTGGAAGAAGACCTCAGCTGCATGCAGCTCAGGTAGCGCTGAGGCAGCTTTGTGTCGTGACGGCGGGACATGTAAGGACTGTTCTCTGCGCTGCGGCCCCCAGGCCTCGTTGTCTCGCTAGCTTTGGAGGTACGCCTCGTCCCGCCGTCTGAGCCCCTCCGAGCTCCTCCATCCTGGGACAAGGAGCTGTTGGAGCCTCTCTTGTGAGAGACCAAGGTTTGGTTGAGGTTGGCGTGGAGGCCATCCCCTCGTTCGCTTCGGGTCCCCCTCTCTTTCGGCCTGGAGGAACTGTACAGGAGTAGAGGTTCTCCTCCGTCCAGGCTGGGTGTGGATGGAGAAAGGTGCTGCTCGTTGACAAGCGGGGTGCTCCTGCAGCTTTCCCCGCCAGTGTTGTAGGCACTTGTGCTGTCCTTGTCAGAGCGCTCCCTCTCTGGCAGCTCGTTGATGTCCGACAGAGCGTGGTGACGAGACTCCTCCAAACGGGCGCTGCTATTGTCCTCCAGAGGCCAAGCTTTGAGGCAGCGCTCCCTCAGCTGCTGCATCTTCTGCGCCCTCAAGATGTTCCGACACTTGAACTCCAAGTGGCGCAGCTCCTCCTCCAGGAGCGCCATCTCCTGCTGAGTCAGGCTCTCGTTCCTGTTCTCGTCCAGAGAGACGATGCTGTTCTTTTCGAAGTAACACTTGATCTCCAGGAGTTCTTTGTACCTCTCGCACTCTTCCTCAGTCAGGCCGGGCATCATCATCCTCTCGCTCGGCTCCAGCTGATCCAGACCTAAGAGCGAGTCTGTGCTGAACTGGAGGTCCTGGGAGTACACCAACTTGCGCAGGCTTCCGGGTGTGTTGGTGGCGTTGGTGTTGGAGGCGCTGGTGTGGTCGTCTCCCAGAAGGTCATGTTCTGAAGACTCCTCGTAGCGAGTGCTTTCGTCTGTGCGGCCCACGCCACTGTCCAGCTCCTGGCTGTTGCTCAGCACTGTCTGCAGCAGATCAGGCGAATCTCTGTTGATGCAGCAATCATGGCCGCCACTAGCGCCACCGCCTGGGGGGGAGGCGGGGACAGAGGTGCTGTGGCCGCCAAGCAGATGGCTCGCATTGTCCAGCGGCTCCAGTTCTGCTTCGTGGAGGTCCGGCTGGTTGTCGTTCTGATGCATTTAGATGACGGACAAACAAAAGAAAATATTATTGACAAGAATTCACTTGGAATAAATGCCCTCCTTTAAATCAAATCTCATGTACAGTAATCTATTTATTTATATCTGCACCTTATTGCTATTTTATCCTGCATTACAACGAGCTAATGCAATGAAATTGTGTTCTTATCTGTACTGTAAAGTTCAAATTTGAATGACAATAGAATATAAGTTAAGTTAAAGTACCAATGATTGTCACACACACACTAGGTATGGTGAAATTAACCTCTGCATTTGACCCACCCCCTTGTTCACCCCCTGGGATGTGAGTGGAGCAGTGAGCAGCGGTGGTGGCCGCGCCCGGGAGTCATTTTTGGTGATTTAACCCCTAATTCCAACCCTTGATGCTGAGTGCCAAGCAGGGTCCCATTTTTATAGTCTTTGGTATGACTCGGCCGGGGATTGAACTCACGCCCTACCGATCAGGAAGTCTAAGTCTAATATACAGAGGGTACGGTTGTATTTTTGCCTCATTCCTGTGAGAATCCTGCATGTGACTGAAGCATTAAGAAGTGGGACAATCCAGGCTGCAGCGTGCTCAAACGAGCACCAGGTGAGCATCTGTGAGCAGATAATGCTGTGTCATCTCTTTGCCTTTTGGACTTTTTAGGTTTTCACAGGTCGGTAGTGCATTTTTCACTCACGCTGTAAGTAAGTCCATCCATCAACTTTCTACCGCTTGTCGCGGGGGGTGCTGGAACTAAACCAGACCCACTGTTAAACTGAGTACCCAAATGTGTGGTATCATCCAAAACTAATGTAAAGTATCAAACAACAGAAGAATAAGTGATTATTACATTTTAACAGAAGTGTAGATAGAACATGTTATAAGAGAAAGTAACCAGATATTAACAGTAAATTAACAAGTAGATCATTCATTTTCTACCACTTGTCCTTAATAATGCTGACAAAATATTAGAATGATAAATGACACAATATGTTACTGCATACGACGTATGTCCAGACTTGAATATCTGGAGAGATCTTATTTCTGAAAATGGCTGTGCACCGACGCTTCCCATCCAACCTGGGTGCTGCAAAGAGGAATGGGCAAAACTGCCCAAAAGTAGGTGTGCCAAGCTTGTGGTATCGTATTCAAAAAGACTTGAGGTGAATTAACAAAGTATTGAACAAAGTATCAGGCTGTGGCTGTGAATACTTACGCACATGTGAGTTCTTAGTTTTTTATTTTTAATAAATCTGCAAAAATTTAAAAAAATTCACATTGTCAATGTTTGTGTGTAGAATTTT
>NC_084548.2:44137500-44227500 GCF_033978685.3 Nerophis lumbriciformis | reverse complement strand
CGGTAGAAAATGGATGGATGGATGGATAGTTAAAACATATCATTAACAAACAAATAGAATTCTGCTTGAGGCCCAAATTTTGTCCGTGGTGGCCCTGCTGCTATACAATCTGTACACTGACTTCTCTAAAGTAAAGAAAGAAATGTGAGGGCTCTGCTTAGTAGAATTTATTAAATTAATAATGGCAAAAATGCATCTCCTTATAACAGTAAATCTGCATGTATGATGCTGCCACAATTCATTTTGCCTCAATCAATGTGCATATTTGACATTGTTGCTTTTTTGCGCAGTATACTGGAGACTGATTTTGAAATGATGAGTTTTTCCCTTTCCTTCCCAAGAGCATCATACTGCAGGTCCTTAGGGACGTTTGTATGCAATATTTTCCAGTGCAGAATTCTAATAGTCATTTAGATGACAGGAATGTATGCATGGAGTTGCTGTCTTGTGCCCAAAGCAAATAAAGAAATGTTTATTAAGTGACTTTAGCAATTCATGGCCTAATTGTGTTATCTTTTCTTTTGTAAATATGAGTTGCATCAACATATTACAGTGCACCCGGAAAATATTCACAGCGCTTTACTTTTCCCACATTTTGTTAGAACATTATTCCAAAATGGAATACATTCATTTTTGTCCTCAAAATTCTACACACAATACCTCATAATGGCAATGTGAAAAAGTGTTTTTATTTTGTTATTTCTGCACATTTACTAAAAAAAACCATGTACATAAGTATTCACAGCTTTTGCTCATTGCTTTGTTGATGCACCTCAACGTATCAAGTCTGTTTTGATATGTTTGTAAAACACATTTGGCACACCTTTTCTTCTTTGCCCAATCCTCTTTGCAGAACCTCTCAAGCGCCGTCGGTTTGGATGGAAAGCGTTGGTTTTCATCCAGGATGTGATGTGTTTGGCTGCTCTGCTGCCCACTTTCTGCTCTCTGTTGCAGCACCTGGTTTTGCAGTTCAAGGGCAGAGCCACTCTGGCACACCTGCAGCCAATTTGTAGTCTGGCCTACTTAAGGTCCCTGGCCAGTCCTATCTTTGCCAGTTGATTGTTGATGCGTCACTCACATTTTAAGGACGTTTTCTACTCGCTTGGTGTTTACCTGTGATTGTCATTCCCCATCTTGGCCCCAATGCACACATACTTTTCCAGGGGCTTAATCCCAGTACAGTTGTGCAGTGTATTTCCCCACTCCTTCTGAGTGTGTTTTGTGTTCTCCATTCCTTTTAAATCTGTCTTTTGTTATTTTCTCCACTCTTCGTGAGTGATCTTTTTTTTTATTAGGGACCGCAATGTCCCTTTGGTTTGGTTTGGTAAGGTTTTATTATTATTATTCCGCCACCTCTTTGAGCTGTAATTTGACCCCCTTCACATGCTTCAAAACTCACCAAATTTAACACAAACATTAGGACTGGCAAAAATTGCGATCTAATCAAAACACCTAGCCCCAAAACTCAAATTTGCACTCTGGCGCCCCCTAGGAAGAAAACACAGACAAAACTGCCTCTAACTCCCAGTAGGAATGTCATAGAGACATGAAACAAAAACCTCTATGTAGGCCCCTTCGACCTAAATTTCATACGCTGACATTTTTCAGCAAAAATCAACAGGAAGTTTGAAATTCCCCCTTCAAAACAAAAGTTTAGTAAAAACAGTCACTTTTGCCTCTTTGAGCTGTAATTTGACCCCCTTAACATGCTTCAAAACTCACCAAACTGGACACACACATCAGGACTGGCAAAAATTGCGCTCTCATAAAAAACCCAACCCCAAAACTCAAAATTGGGCTCTAGCGCCCCCAAGGAAGAAAACACAGACACAACTGCTCCAAAGAAGAAAACTCAGGCAAAACTGCCTGTAACTTCCAGTAGGAATGTCTTAGAGACATGAAACCTCTATGTAGGTCTCACTTAGACCTACATTTCATATATTGACAACCCCCAGCAAAAATCAACAGGAAGTTTGCACTTCCCCCTTCAAAACAAAAGTTTTGTAAAAACCGGTCACCTTTTTTCAAACATTATCTCCTCTGAGCGCGTTTGTCGTGTCGACTTCGAACTAGCACAGGAGAGAGATTGAACCCTTCTGATTAAAAGTTGATGAAAGAGTTTTAATTACTGCTCTGGTTTGGATTTTATGTGCCGTCAAAGTCGGTCCCGTCCATCGCTGCTTGCAGCTTTAATTAAACATTGTTATTTTTTTAAAACTGGCTCATCTCTGCTTTGAAGTCCTAACTCGGCACCGGATGTTTCTGTACATTGCTGCAGTTATCTTAGTCTAGTCAGGGAGGTGACCAAGAACCCGATGGTCACTCTGTCAGAGCAACAGCATTCCTCTGTGGAGAGAGGAGAACCTTCCAGAAGGACAACCATCTCAACAGCAGTCCACCAATCAGGCCTGTATGGTATAACGGCCAGACGGAAGCCATTTCTTAGTAAAACGTTTGCTAACATGCACCTGCACTCTCAGACCATGAGAAACAAAATTATCTGGTCTGATGAGCCAAAGATTGAACTCGTTGGCGTGAATGCCAAGCGTCATGTTTGGAGAAAACCAGGCACTGCTCATCACCTGGCCAATACCATCCTTATACAGTGAAGCATGGCAGCATCATACTGTGGGTATGGTTTCCAGCGGCAGGAACTGGGCAACTAGTCAGGATAGAGGGAAGGATGAATGCAGCAATGAACAGAGACATCCTGGATGAAACCCAACGCTTCTCATCCAACCTGATGAAGATTGAGAGGTGCTGCAAAGAGGAATGGGCAAAATTGCCCAAAGTTAGGTGTGCTGAGCTTATGGCATCGTATTCAAAATACTTGAGGCTGTAATTTCTGCCAAAGGTGCATCAACAAAGACTTGAACAAATGCTGTGAATGGCGTATTGTCTGTAGCTTTTTTAGGACAAAAATACATGTATTCAATTTTGCAATAAGGCTGTAACATAAAATGTGGAAAAAATGGAGCGCTGTGAATACTTTCCAGATCTGCACTCTGCACATATGTCCTTACAATTTCCTGAGCACATGACGAATTAACTGGCTTATGAAGCATTAAGAAAACCTCCTATGTTGTGGCAACGAAGAAGATAAAGGACAAGAATATATTTTTAGCTCAGCATGCCCAGACTGAGCCTTGTACAGCTCGCTCCCCCTGGACCACCTATCCAATTTCCTCACCTCTATCTCAGGTCGTGTGAGGAGCAAGGAGACATTAGTGCTGTCCTCTCTGGTGAGGATAGCAACCGCCTCCTCTCTGTCTTGGACGTCCACTCCATTGATCTGACAGAAGGAGAGCAAGACATCTTTAGTTCAGTACCAGTGCCAGATTTGTGGAAATATTATCTAGAGGAATATATCAGTGGCTTGTTGATAACAATCATGACAGTAAAGTAATATCATGTGCTGTATATTTATTCATGCCCTCACAACATGAGGTCCACCTGCACAATCTAAATGAGAGCCACCGTTCTGTATTTAGCTATGTTTTAATGAATTGTGATTGCCATTTTGGGTTGTGTACAGTAGAACTGCAGTGCGGCAAGCGGTTTATTTTCGCCCTTCTCATGTTGCTGTTAAAAGAAACCAAATACCTAGGAGGAAGCTTCAGTATGATGAAGTGGGCTAATATACTAAAGCAAACATTTCATTTATCAAAACAGAATAACCAGTCCCTCCGGGATTTCGCAAGCTTTTTTGTGATGATTGAAGCCTAAAATGCCTGAATTTGCAGCAGCTTTTTCCCCAAAGGTTGCAGCAAAAGTTGTTGTTTTGAAGCTTTTTTTTTTCTAATAACATTTAATCAACTTGTGATTTTATGAACTTGTTATCAATGTTTTAAGTGGTCCTTGAAACCATAACCTCAACAGCAACACCTTGGAAAACATATGCTGTATTGATATTTTACTCATTTTAGAAAAGTGGACACTTGATGGCACTAAAGCACATACTGTACTGTTTTAAGTACAGTGGTATTTTGATTTACAAACTTAATTGGAACTTGAACAGGGTTCCTAAATCCAAAAGTCCGTATAGTGAAGCAAATTTCTCCATAATAAATAATGTAAATATAAAGAATGGGTTCCAGCCTCGACAAAAGTCCATATTTCAGTTAAGATTTGTACATTTTGAACACAATTTAAAGTACTATACAGTACTGTATATCAAACAAACATAACAAGGAGGTGATGAATCAACTGTCTCTTTAATTACAAGCTAAAACAACAACGACACCAAGTTGAACATTCCTCTGTGCGCTGCTCTTCCAACAAGTCCATTTGGTGCCCTCACAAACGATCGGGAAATCAAAAGTCCTTAAAGGGGAACTGCACTTTTTAAAAAAATGTTGCCTATAATTCACAATCCTTATATAAGGCAAAAACACATGTTTTTCTTTTTTTATGCATTATAAATACTAAATAAAGGCGATCAAAAGTCTGCTTACAATGGAGCCTATGGGAGGCGCACTAATCTGCATATAAAGCCCTTAAAAGAACATCTAAACACCCCTATCAAAGTTTTATATACATGCTGTAAGTATATATGAAATGTAGTAACGGGCACATTCATATTAGCATGCAATATTTAGGTCTTGTGGTCATTTTAGGAATTAGTGACGCATTCTTTTTAAAAACACATCCCAACATTCCCAATTTTCCCAACTCACTGCAGACTTCATGAGAGCCAACAAACATCATAAAACATCACTTACCGTACAATGTCTGCTGTCATTAGGATGCCGACTGATCGAATCTTGTTATATTCCCGTTTAGATGAAGGGGAATGAAACCATGCGTCTTTTTGTGTCGTTTTTCAACATTTTGTCTGTCAAAGTGTACCAAGTTGTTGGATTACATCCTCATCCTTCTACTATCCAGGTGAGAGGCATGATTTATCATCTACAATAAACTTCCAGAAGCAGGGAAGAGAGAAAGCAGCTGACCGATCATGTCAACATAGGCACCTAAGCTATTGATCACAGCGCCGCTATCAATAGTTTGTCTGCATTATCGCTTATAATAACAATATCACTAATACTTGGTTAATATTCAAGTCACAAAATGTAAATGGAGTATTGTTGGTGGTTTTTGGACGGTTATTTATTGGGTTTTATGGGCGGAATAGAGGACCTCCCATTGGCTCCATTGTAAGCTGATGTTTATTTATGTGTGTCTTTCATAATGATTGTAGTAGACATTGTAGATAGAGGGTACAGTAAGTGGGAGGATGACAAATGTGCCGTTTGATCAATAAAGTGTTACGGCTCAGGCTCCTGCCACCTCTCATTCATCTTTGCGCTCCTCTGAGCGCGCCTATGGACACGCCCATGGACACGCCCATGGGCGTACCCCTCCTGCCACGGCCGCGCCTCTTCATCTGAAATCAACACACCTGACGCTGATGAGGACTCCACTTCCTTCATAAGCCAGCGTGTCCTGCGTTCCAGTGCCAGAACGTAGCTACCTGTCTCAGTACTGTAAGCCTACACGTCTCTAGCTCTCTCCCTATGTGCATTCACTCTCTCTGTGTTTCCCCTCCTCTAAGCTCATCGTTTTGTGTCCTGTGTCGTCATTCCGCAGTGTTCCCCCATTTCCTGGTTTCGAGTTCTGTGTCTCGTCTCCCAGAATTCCCTCTGGCTCCCTGGCTGCCTTCCCGGGTCTCGACCTCTCGCCTGGACACGGACCTTGACGCCTTGCTCCTGCCTGACCTCTTGCTTGCGCACCGACCTCCGAGTTTGCCTTGCCCTCCCTGGACTTTCGCATCTCACTCAACACGCACCTTCAACAACTCCAGGTAACACTCAGTTAAACACAACACATAGTCACACCATACTTTTTTGGATTAATTACGCACTCCACTTCCTTGTGTTTAATAAACACGTGTCATACTATCGACACCCTTGTCTCAGTGCCGTCTCCTTCTCCATAGTACTGTCACACAAAGCGTTGATATATTATTACACTTTGCTGTTCCTGCTTTGTCTACACAAGAAACAAACATACCAGTAAGTTTGGATTAGACTGTTAACATGCGTGTTTGAGTGCCGCTCAGAGACAAATCTGATTGGCGAAAATTACACTGATTGGCCAAAATGTGCAGGGAAGTTGCAGGCATTGGACAAAGTTGCAAAGTCGCGCACAATTTGCAGGGATTTGTTGACGCTGGCTTGCAGGAGGATATTACGTATCTGTCATTCAAGTTAAACTGTTTGTGGTCAAAGTATTGCTATAATATAACTAACAGTCTGTCATGGCCCGGGCGCACGTCAGTGCGCATTCATCTATGCGCTGCTCCAAGGTGCGCGCCATAACGGCGGCAGCAAGCAGCTGCAATCAATCGCCGGCAATCAGCACACCTGGAGCTGATGATCAGACCCACCTTGATAAGCCTGCTCAACCTGCTATCCCGGGCCAGAACGTAGTCTTCTGTTGAATACTGTAAGCTATCATTCAGCTCTATGCAACCTTGCTTTGCTATCTGCGTTCTCCACGGTCGTGTTCATTTGGCCTCGTGTCTTCCCTTGTTGTCCTTTCTGCAGTCTGCCTTTGTCCCACGTGTCGAGCTGTGCTTCTCGTCTTCCTTGCTTGTTTTCCCTTTTGGATTCCAGACTGCCTCCCTCGATCCTCGACCCCCGCTTTGGACATGGACCTCTCGACATCTCTCTCCAGTCCCACGGACCTCCAGTTTATGTTACGGACCTTCTTTTGCCTTGCCCCTTTTGGTCTTCTTCCTCACTCAACACTCCCGGTAACACACTCATTAATTCCTACATATAGTCTCACACCATACACCCCCTTGGATTTCATCACACTCCATCCCCCTGTTGCTTAATTAATATTATATTTTGTTATTATATATATAGTGTATGTATATAATAAATCATAGAGCTACTACGTCTACACTCTCCCCCAGTACATAACACATTCATTCAAAATTCATGCATCTGTTGTGTGTTTTTGCACCTGAAGTATTCTGTCCCCCTTGCGGATGCGTCCATCCATAGCAGCAATACTGTTTGGGTTCACCTGGATGAAAACAATATAGATTTTCTTACACAAACTGTGTGTGAGTCACAGCCTCATGAAATTGACATTCCCACCTCGCCGACATATATCCCGAGATCCTCCTCATCGTCTGTTCTGTAGCAGACGGTCAGTCCCAGTTTATCCTGCTGACGAGACTTGTACAGCTCCACCTCCTATAGGAAGGTTATGGAAAAAAGAACTCAGCAACTTCCTGTTCCAAGTCTTTGATTGATTGATTGAATTGATTGAAACTTTTATTAGTAGGTTGCACTGTGAAGTACATATTCCGTACAATTGACCACTAAATGGTAACACCCGAATAAGTTTTCAACTTGTTTACTTAAATTGATTCATGATACAGATATATACTATCAGATATATACTATCATCATAATACAGTCATCACACAAGATAATCATCAGGGTGTATACATTGAATTATTTACATTATTTACAATTCGGGGTGTGGAGGGGGGATTAGGTTTGGTTGTTATCATCAGTCATGAACAATTGAGAACAGAGAAATGGATATTGAAACAGTGTAGGTCTGACTTGGTAGGATATGTACAGCAAGTAGTGGACATAGAGAGAGAGAGAGAGATCAGAAGGCATAAGAAAAGTATCTACATTTGATTGTTTACATTTGATTATTAACAATCCGGGGAGGGTGTTAGTTTAGGGTTGAAGTTGCCTGGAGGTGTACTTTTATTGCGGTTTTGAAGGAGGATAGAGATGCCCTTTCTTTTATACCTGTTGGGACCGCATTCCACATTGATGTGGCATAGAAAGAGAATGAGTTAAGACCTTTGTTAGATCGGAATCTGGGTCTGAGCCTCTCTCACCTCATATTCCAGCTCATCTTGCCTGTCGACGTCGTGCTGAGTGATGTCAAAGTAGTCGGCGGGGTCGTAGTACACGGGCTCTAGGAAACTGAAAGGATTGTTAGATGAACAAAAATAAAAAGTCAGCTCAAATGTGAGCGCATGTTGCGTGACTGACAGTTCATTGAGTAGATATGGCTCCAGTGGTGGGGGTAGAGGAGGCGAGGGCGGAGGGTTTGGTGGAGGCGGAGCTCCGCAAGGATGCTGTCTGCTTTTGCCTAAAGTCAACATATGTTGGAAACTGATGTCCGTTTGGGTGCAGCTGTCCACACAGTCGGCCATCCCCATGGTCACTGGTACAATCGCCGCAGGGGGCGCCGTCGGGCCTGCCCGTCTGCGCGCCCCACGCCTCAGTAGGCTGGACAACAGAGGGTCCCGTATGTCCAGTGTGGGATCCCCAGACAGGCGGCAGAGCTCCTTTTTATTCACCTGGAGAACACATGATCAGACAGGTGGCATTTAGGAGCCATTCTACAAAAGCCACAAGAAAGAGACTCATACGCATGCAATTATGAATCAGTTAGGATGAGGTGGACATCCGAGGAACAAACTACATTTGTAGACTCGAAAGGTTAGCTCTCATCGGGCAAGAGCTGCAACAAGCTGAAGCCAGGACGACGATATTGAAAAGGTCAGAAGACTGACAGTGTCGGTTGAAGAACACAGGGACAGAGAAAGAATGTACACTATAAGCATTCATTTCTAAATGCACATCCCAATGAGCAGTAGAGCAGAAGGTTTGAGACCTTCAAGCGACTGTCAGCATGGGAAGAGTACGGCACGTTTACGTGCAACGTTCCTTCTAAGGTGCGCGCCTGCACAATTGCGCACTGCTCAAGCGTCCTCTGCGCACAGCAAATATATGCCGCGCACCAAATCAAATCCCATCTGAATTCTAAACAAAATAAACAGATTTATTCTGTGTAATCTTGCAATGCAACTCTAAGTGACAGTGACAACAAGCGGCCCTAATGGTGTTCGTCAACACCGTTCAATTATTGTAACGTCTATCGAGATGCTCCGAGGACAGGAATTATATCGATCACTTTATTGAGCAAAACTGTTTATATTCGGCCATAACCACACCAAAAACATGAGTAAAAAACTTCTATCTGGAAAAACTAGTCATTTTCTGCCATACAAACCAGGCCAAAACCAACTTGTCATCTGTCACCAACACTCATACCACTAAGCCACTGGTGCGTTTATGGCCACACAAAAAGTCGGACAACTCAAACACCACACGAAGTTACACTATGACTCCTCAGTCATACGTGTGCTTATTCTACTGTCATTTATTATTAATGTTAATTTATTGATATTAATCATGGAATGCTGTTACTAGAGAAAGTTACAGGAATGCACACTTCATCCTATGCTTACATTTCATTGTGCAACATGAGGATGTTTAAGGAGACCTAAATGTGATCTCTGAAAGGGGTACAAATGATTTCCAAAGCAGGACCTCCACCCAGACATATTGTACAATACTAATCCATAGCTTATGAAAAACAACATTTCTTTTATTTTCATTACAAGTGGGCCAAATCACTAATATTACTAAATAATCTCATGAAAATGACTCCTCTCATTTGAGTGTTATTATAAAAGATTGGTTTGAGACAGGTGTGCTGCTGGTATTGCCACGTGTGATGTTGCTCACATGTGCTACACTGAATGCTCAGGGAGTTTTTGTGTTTGCTCAGACACATGAACAATTAGAGAGAACATTGCTTACATGACCCTTCTGTGGAGAGAAGGAAAGGACAGCAACAATGGTGCAGTCAGAAGGTCATTGCTGTGCAAGTCTGACAGTAGCAGGAATCACACAAGAAAAGTGAGCTCTTTAGTCGAGGAGCTTTAATGGTATACAGCATATATTTACATATATTTAAAAATGTTATTCTCATGAGACAAATGAATTTATGACCTCTACTTAATCATGCATCCTGGCTCAGTGCATATTATTAATGATTTATTC
The DNA here is from genome assembly GCF_033978685.3 of Nerophis lumbriciformis. Classification (NCBI taxonomy): domain Eukaryota; kingdom Metazoa; phylum Chordata; class Actinopteri; order Syngnathiformes; family Syngnathidae; genus Nerophis; species Nerophis lumbriciformis. Next base: position 44,217,604 of record NC_084548.2, on the reverse strand, counting down.
AAGCTGTGTTTACATGATGTCATGCTGTAACCCCATGTTACAAAATTTGGACTAAATTAAAGGGGCTTTTTTTTGCTAAATTCACAATGTATGGTAGGTGGACCTCTTCCAGCTCTCAGCAGGTAATATTTCTAAACCAGGGGTCTCAAACTTTTTTTCATTGAGGGCCACATCGCAGTTATGGTTGCCCTCAGAGAGTCGCTTTTAACAATGAGTAACATACGAATATACATATGAATATATATAATACATTGACATATTTTTTTACATAAGCTGCAAAATAAATATTTAAATTTTACTTTAAAAACTTGCAGCTCAGTCATCAGAATGTTATAGTAAAAGCAGTGTTGTTTTTTTTTACAGCATATACAAAATTTAATAAATGGAATGGAATGGAGAAACAATACCACTGTTTTTAGCGGTAAAATTCAAGCAACAGAGCAGCCTGTTTGATTGTTTTTTACCGTAAAATCTTGTTGTTTTTACGTTTTTTGTGTTTGTTTTTTAATGTTTTAGTGTATTACTGTATATATATATATATATCTCTAAAAACATAGACTACTGTTTAAGTCACATTTGACTAACTACACTAGAGCAAGCCCGGTCACAGGCAATTACAGAGCCTGCTAGTCCGGGTGAGGAGTCAGTTAAGCTAGAAATAGCCAGCACCAGGCTGGATAATTCCTGTACGCATAGCAATTTTCTTAGAATAACACACAACTCACATAATGTGTTTTCTGTTGTGAATGTGTCCGGGGTAGATATGCATTCTACTGAGGTGGCAAATCATGATGCATTCAGTTGATCGCAGCATCAAGCAAACAATCTGAAAATTCCTGTCGTATCAATTCCTAGATATGGTCGAAACTATTTAAAGTGCACTACGTATAATAAACGCAACATTATTAATATTGCTACTACGGATAATTTAAACAAAAACTCGTCAAAACAGCCCAATATTTATAATATGGGCTTTTTAAACATAAGATCATTGTCTCCCAAAACGTTATTAGTTAATGAGGTCATTAGAGACAACAATCTTAACGTCATTGGTCTTAGCGAAACCTGGCTCAAACCAGACGATTTTTTTGCGCTAAATGAGGCATCTCCTCCTAACTATACGAATGCGCATATTGCCCGTCCCCTTAAAAGGGGTGGGGGGGTCGCACTAATATACAATGAAAACTTTAACCTTACCCCTAACCTAAATAATAAATACAAATCGTTTGAGGTGCTTACTATGAGGTCTGTCGCACCGCTGCCTCTCGATATGGCTGTTATCTACCGCCCCCCAGGGCCCTACTCGGACTTTATCAATGAATTCTCAGAGTTCGTTGCTGATCTAGTGACGCACGCAGACAATATAATCATAATGGGGGACTTTAATATCCATATGAATACCCCATCGGACCCTCAGTGCGTGGCGCTCCAGACTATAATTGATAGCTGTGGTCTTACACAAATAATAAATGAACCTACGCATCGCAACGGCAATACGATAGATCTAGTGCTGGTCAGGGGTGTCACCACCTCCAAAGTTATGGTACTCCCGTATACTAAAGTAATGTCCGATCATTACCTTATAAAATTCGAAGTTCTGACTCATTGTCAACAAACTAATAATAATAATAACTGCTATAGCAGCCGCAACATTAATGCTGCCACAACGATGACTCTTGCTGACCTACTGCCTTCGGTAATGGCACCATTCCCAAATTATGTCGGCTCTATTGATAACCTCACTAACAACTTTGACAATGCCCTGCGCAAAACCATTGATAGTATAGCACCGCTAAAACAAAAAAGGGCCCCTAAAAGGCGCACCCCATGGTTTACAGAAGAAACCAGAGCTCATAAATTATCATGTAGAAAGTTGGAACACAAATGGCGCGCGACAAAGCTTGAGGTTTTCCATCAAGCATGGAGTGATAGTTTAATATCGTATAAACGCATGCTTACCTTAGCTAAAGCTAAATATTACTCAAATCTCATCCGCCTCAACAAAAACAATCCTAAATTTTTGTTTAGTACAGTAGCATCGCTAACCCAACAAGGGACTCCTCCCAATAGCTCCACCCACTCGGCAGATGACTTTATGAATTTCTTTAATAAGAAAATTTAACTCATTAGAAAGGAGATTAAAGACAACGCATCCCAGCTACAACTGGGTTCTATTAACACAGATACAACTGTATCTACGACGGATACTGCAATACAAAATAGTCTCTCTCTTTTTGATGAAATAACATTAGAGGAACTATTACGGCGTGTAAGTGGGATAAAACAAACAACATGTTTACTTGACCCACTTCCTGGGAAACTTATCAAGGAGATTTTTGTATTATTAGGTCCATCAGTGCTAAATATTATAAACTTATCACTTTCCTCTGGCACTGTTCCCCTAGCATTCAAGAAAGCGGTTATTCATCCTCTGCTCAAAAGACCTAACCTTGATCCTGACCTCATGGTAAACTACCGACCGGTGTCCCACCTTCCCTTTATTTCGAAAATCCTCGAACAAATTGTCGCACAGCAGCTAAATAATTAAAATGTTAATGTCTAACAATCTCTGTGAACCTTTTCAATCCGGTTTCAGGGCAAATCACTCTACGGAGACAGCCCTCGCAAAAATGACTAATGATCTACTGCTAACGATGGATTCTGATGCGTCATCTATGTTGCTGCTTCTTGATCTTAGCGCTGCTTTCGATACCGTCAATCATAATATTTTATTAGAGCGTATCAAAACACGTATTGGTATGTCAGACTTAGCTTTGTCGTGGTTTAACTCTTATCTTACTGACAGGATGCAATGCATCTCCCATAATAATGTGACCTCGGACTATGTTAAGGTAACGTGCGGAGTTCCTCAGGGTTCGGTTCTTGGCCCTGCACTCTTTAGTATTTACATGCTGCCGCTAGGCGACATCATACGCAAATACGGTGTTAGCTTTCATTGTTATGCTGATGACACCCAACTCTACATGCCCCTAAAGCTGACCAACACGCCGGATTGTAGTCAGCTGGAGCCGTGTCTTAATGAAATTAAACAATGGATGTCCGCTAACTTCTTGCAACTCAACGCCAAGAAAACGGAAATGCTGATTATCGGTCCTGCTAAACACTGACATTTATTAATAATACCACCTTAACATTTGACAACCAAACAATTACACAAGGCGAATCAGTAAAGAATCTGGGTATTATCTTCGACCCAACTCTCTCGTTTGAATCACACATTAAGAGTGTTACTAAAACGGCCTTCTTTCATCTCCGTAATATCGCTAAAATTCGTTCTATTTTATCCACTAGCGACGCTGAGATCATTATTCATGCGTTCGTTACGTCTCGTCTCGACTACTGTAACGTATTATTTTCGGGTCTCCCTATGTCTAGCATTAAAAAATTACAGTTGGTACAAAATGCGGCTGCTAGACTTTTGACAAGAACAAGAAAGTTTGATCATATTACGCCTATACTGGCTCACCTGCACTGGCTTCCTGTGCACTTAAGATGAGACTTTAAGGTTTTACTGCTTACGTATAAAATACTACACGGTCTAGCTCCGTCCTATCTTGTCGATTGCATTGTACCATATGTCCCGGCAAGAAATCTGCGTTCAAAGAACTCCGGCTTATTAGTGATTACCAGAGCCCATAAAACGTCTGCGGGCTATAGAGCGTTTTCTATTCGGGCTCCAGTACTATGGAATGCCCTCCCGGTAACAATTAGAGATGCTACCTCAGTAGAAGCATTTAAGTCCCATCTTAAAACTAATTTGTATACTCTAGCCTTTAAATAGCCCCCCTGTTGGACCAGTTGATCTGCCGTTTCTTTTCTTTTCTCCTCTGCTCCCCTTTTCCTTGTGGAGGGGGGGGTGGGGCACAGGTCCGGTGGCCATGGATGAAGTGCTGGCTGTCCAGAGTCGGGACCCGGGGTGGACCGCTCGCCTGTGCATCGGCTGGGAACATCTCTGCGCTGCTGACCCGTCTCCGCTCGGGATGGTGTCCTGCTGGTCCCACTATGGACTGGACTCTTACTATTATGTTGGATCCACTATGGACTGGACTCTCACAATATTATGTCAGACCCACTCGACATCCATTGCTTTCGGTCTCCCCTAGAGGGGGGGGGGGGTTACCCACATATGCGGTCCTCTCCAAGGTTTCTCATAGTCATTCACATCGACGTCCCACTGGGGTGAGTTTTTCCTTGCCCTTATGTGGGCTTTGTACCGAGGATGTCGTTGTGGCTTGTGCAGCCCTTTGAGACACTTGTGATTTAGGGCTATATAAATAAACATTGATTGATTGATTGATATGGAAAAAAACACTCACAGTCTGAATGCTTCTGCATATATGTATATAGTATAATATTTATTATCTAATATTTAAACAACACATTCAGAACATTCGTTCTCAGGACTGGACTGTGCACCTTACCTCTTTTTGCACTATTTTAATTTTCTTTCCTTCCTATGTTTTGCATATTTATAGACTGTCGCACTGATACTAGAGTTGCTTTTAATCTCATTGTACCTGTGTATAGTAGCAACAAAAGGCATTCTATTCTATTCTATTCTATTCTAGTGTGTGAACGTGAGTGTGAATGTTGTCTGTGTTGGCCCTGCGATGAGGTGGTGACTTGTCCAGGGTGTACCCCGCCTTTCGCCCGAATACAGCTGAGTTCGGCTCCAGCAGTGGTACAAAATGGATGGATGGATAGTATGAAGATGGCCTCTACTCAACGCTCCTCGCTCATTGCCATCTTCCCCAACACCTTCAGTAAAGGTCAACCTAACCTTGTTTTCTGCATGCAAAAATACAAAAGAAAAATTGTTTTCGTTTTTTGCCCCATAGGAACAGACTACCAACAGAAAGAGAGATACTGTATGTGTACTGTATAATACTCCTGTCAGTGCTCATGCCAGCTGTCATTCAACTCATTTTCCTCCAAGCCAGTCACTCTGCAGGAGCTGATATCTGTAAAAGTCTTGTTTTTCATATGCATAGATTCATCCTATACTTGCAACGATGCATGAAAGACTAATGTATGGCTAATTTACACAGCTTGCACAGTCTTCCTTGTTAGTTTCCAATCTGTGTTCCTTTGTGCAAACGCTCTTCAGCGTCTTGTCTCTTTTTTTTATCTCTCTCGAACGGCGCTCCACCACTCTCACCACATTTGCACCCCCACTCTGCCTCCTTCCTAACCATTGTACCCCATGTTCACATTCATCTTGCCTTCTCTCCGCTCTATAGAACTTATCTGGCCGTGCTGCCTCAGCACTCCTGTCTGCTCTGTCCCTCCCCTGGAGATGTCGACCCACGCTGCTCTATTTCTATTTCAGCCGCTCCGTCGCCTTGTGTTTGTCCTTTTTCGCTCTAAAGTCCCTTCATAAATCTCATTGCCTCTACTACTGTTCTTACAAACCTGGCAACAAATAAGACATTTGCTCTTTTGCAGGGGCTTGTGCGCAATTAGGCCTACTTAGAGTGCTTGTTCGCGAAGGTACTTAAGCATCCTTCCTCCGTGTTATTTCCACTTTCAACAACAGAAGCTATCAGAAAAAGGCTGGAAGGAACACCTCTCTGTCAATGAGTGACAAGTATGAATACTGAATAAGACCAGTACGTTGGGGGGTGGCGGGGGATTGCTCATTCATTATCAATGAGGGTGCTTGGACTGCTTTGAAGAGGACTTCATGCTGGGTAATAGCACTTGTCTACCAGACCTGATGTAGAATCCATTACACACATCTCTGGGTTAGTAGGCCATCAAATATACATTCACTAGGTCACAATATTAGGCACTCCTGCACTAATAAGACCATCCATGCATGCATTGTCCACCGCTTATCTAAGTCCGGGTCGTGGGGGCAGCAGTCTAAGCAGAGATGCCCAGACTTCCCTGTCCCCAGTTACCTCCTATAGTTCCACCGGGGAGACACCGAGGCATTCCCAGGCCAGCTGTGAGACATACTGTAGTTTCTCCAGTGTGTCCTAGGTCTGCTGGACATGCCCTAAACACCTCACCAGGGAGGCGTACAGCAGGCATCCGTAGTAGATGCCCGATTCCAATCAGCTGGCTCCTCTCGACGTGAAGGGCCAGCAGTCCCTCTCAGATTACCGAGCTCCTCACCCTATCTCTGTGGAGGAAACTCATTTCTGCCGCTTGTATTCGCAAGCTTGTCCTTTTGGTCATTACCCAAAGCTCGTGACCATAGGTGAGGGTAGGAACGTAGACTGACCGGTAACAGTGATTGCATCAAGCTGGACCAACCCGTCGGTGAATCTCGCGTTCCATTCTTCCCTCACTCGTGAACAAGACCCCGTGATACCTGAACTGTTCCACTTAAGGCAGAACTTCACTACCAACTCGGAGGGTGCAGTCCACTCTTTTCCGAGTGACACTCGACAGCAAACCGCCCCAGGGAACGCTGAAGGTCCCAGCCTGACAAAGCCAACAGGACCACATCATCTGCAAAAAGCAGAGATGCAATCCTCTGGCCACCAAACCACCAACACCCTGACTGCGCCTATAAGACCCAATATACACACACAAAAAAAAAAGTTTCACCCTCAAAGTGTAACTGTCCTTTTTTTTTTATTTTGCCTATTGCTCAAAATCGTATATATGTTATATTTTATATCGCTATATTTAGTCTATTTATACCTGCATTGTCCTTTCCATCCTTAGACTTTCCATCATTGTAACTGAGCTACTGTGTGGAACAATTTCCCTTGTGGATCATTAAAGTTTGTCTAAGTCTAAGTCTATTATGAGAGACAAGAAGACAGATGTAGGGGCGGCATGGCATGGTGGGTAGAGGACTTTGAGGGTTGCAGGTTCGCTCTCTGCCTCTTGCCATCCAAATCACTGGCAGGACACTTTACCCTTGCCCCCAGTGCCACTCACACTGGTGAATGAATGATGGGTGGTTGTCGAAGGGGCCGTAGGCGCAAATTTGCAGCCACGCTTCCGTCAATCTACCCCAGGGCAGCTGTGGCTACAAATGTAGCTTACCACTACCAGGTGTGAATGTGGAGTGAATGAATGTTGGGTCCTCACTTCTCTGTGAAGCGCTTTGAGTGTCTAGAAAAGTGAAGTGAAGTGAAGTCAATTATATTTATATAGCGCTTTTTCTCTAGTGACTCAAAGCGCTTTACATAGTGAAACCCAATATCTAAGTTACATTTAAACCAGTGTGGGTGGCACTGGGAGCAGGTGGGTAAAGTGTCTTGCCCAAGGACACAACGGCAGTGACTAGGATGGCGTAAGCGGGGATCGAACCTGCAACCCTCAAGTTGCTGGCACGGCCACTCTACCAACCGAGCTATACCGCCCCCTATAGTGCTATATAAATATAATCCATTATTATTAAGACAGATGTAATGTTTTTTTATGCATTAATGCATTTTGTAATGCATTCGTAAATAAACGTCAATAAAGGTCTGCTTGCAACAGAGTCAATGCGAGGGCCTCTATTCCGTCCATAAAGCCCTCTAAATCAGTGTTTTTCAACCACTGTGCAGCGGCACAAGTGCCGTGAAATACAGTCTGGTGGGCCGTGGGAGATGATCTAATTTACACGGTGTGTAAAATAGAGCGTTTAATTATTCGTGCTCTGACTTCCTGATTTTAACAGACGTGCGGCATCGCAAGATAACACCATTCTCAAAAAGTGCACAAACCTTTTACAAGGCGAGAGTTGGTATCAAAGTTTCATTCAGTGAGACATATTTGGGAATTTAACTTAACATGACGTCCCACTGGGGTGAGTTTTTCCTTGCCCTTATGTGGGCTCTGTACCGAGGATGTCGTTGTGGCTTGTGCAGCCCTTTGAGACACTTGTGATTTAGGGCTATATAAATAAACATTGATTGATTGATTGATTGATTGATAATTTCAGCTATTTGGATTTAAAATATTTTCTGCAAACCAGTAATTATAATCCGCAAATAATGTGCCGTTGTTGAGTGTCGGTACTGTCTAGAGCTCGGCAGAGTAACCGTGTAATACTCTTCCATATCAGTAGGTGGCAGCAGGTAGCTAATTGCTTTGTAGACGTCGGGAACATGGTTTGCCATGATCATATAATGAAGACAACAGCGGGAGGCAATGTGAAGGTAAAAAGTTATCTAACACTTAAACCAAAAATAAACAAGAGGTGAGTGCCCCTAAAAAAAGGCATTGAAGCTTAGGGATGGCTATGCAGAACAAAACTACAACTGAACTGGCTACAAAGTAAAGAAAAACAGAATGCTGGATGACAGCAAAGATTTACAGCCTGTGGAGCAGAGATGGCATCCACAAAGTACATCCATACATGACATGACAACAATGTCCACACAAAGAAGGATAGCAACAACTGAAATAGTCTTGATTGCTAAAACAAAACAGGTGTAAGGAAAAGCGCTGAAAGGAAGACATGAAACTGCAACAAGGATGATACCAACAAAACAGGAAAAGCGCAAGACACTACACACAGGAAAACACCAAAAAACTCAAAATAAGTCACAGCGTGATGTGACAGGTCGTGACAGTACTTTGAGACAAGTATAGTAAAGCATAGTCGGTTATGGTCTACATTCATATTCAACAATTGCGACGAATACTTTTTATCGTCAATATTGAGTACAATTTTTGAATTATTTCTGCTGGGGGTGTGCCGTCGGATTTTTTCAATGAAAAAAATGTGCCTTGGCTCAAAAAAGGTTGAAAAACAATGCTCTAAATAACAATCCAAAAGTGGCAACAATAATCCATTTATATTTTGTGACTTGAATATTAACCAAGTATTGGTCATATTGTTATTATAAGCACTAACACAGACAAACTTTTTTTAGTGCTGCCGTTATGATTCACGTGTGTGCGTATGTTGACATTATCAGCTGGTGAGCTGCTTTCTCGCCTCGGAGCTTGTAAAAGTTTATTCTAGATCATAAATAATGCCTTTCACCTTGATAGTAGAATGTTGAGGACATAATCTGACTAGTTGGTCAACTTTGTCATCCATTTTAGACCTGGGAATGGTGAGAGACACAAAAAGACGCTTGGTTCCACCAATCTTTTTTCTTTGCAAGGATTATGAGTCATTCTTCATCTAAACGAGAATATATGAACATCCTCTCAGTCGCCATCTCAATGACAGCAGACATTGTAGAGTTAGTTATGATTTATTATGTTTCGGTGGCTCTCATGAAGTCTGAGTGAATAGTAATTCCTCAAAGCGAATCTCATGTTTTTTTTTAATTATTGTGCCGCCGTATGTTTAAAATGAGCAAAATACGTAAATATTACATGTTATTATGGATGTATACAGTGTGCATATAAAACATTAATGGAGGTGTTTGGATGTTTTAAGCGCTTCATAGGCAGAATAGAGCGACTCCCATAGGCTCTATTGTACGGGAATTGATTCCATCCATCCATCCATTTTCTACCGCTTGTCCCTATCGGGGTGGCGGGGGTGCTGGAGCCTATCACAGCTGCATTCGGGCGGTAGGTGGGGTATACCCTGGACAAGTCACCACCTCACCGCAGGGCCAACACAGATCCAAACAAAGGAAAATGAAATAACAATCCGAACCAATCATGTCAGATCATGTAGCTAAATAACAAAAACATACATATGCACTGCAACAATACATCCACAAAACTAAACATTAGGGCTGGGAATGATAATCTATTAGGCAATTAAATCATTATTCATTGAATTATGCTTTGACTGGTATAGAGAGAGTATGGCCAACAGTGTCTCTGCTGGTTGCACCCAAGCAGTGCACTGTCTTTTGCCTCAACCATCCATCCATCCATTTTCTACCGCTTATTCCCTTTGGGGTCGCGGGGGGCGCTGGAGCCTATCTCAGCTTGGAGGTGGGAGGAAGCCGGAGTACCCGGAGGGAACCCACGCAGTCACGGGGAGAACATGCAAACTCCACACAGAAAGTTCCCGGTTCAATCCTGGCCTTGGGAACTTTCTGTGTGGAGTTTGCATGTTCTCCCCGTGACTGCGTGGGTTCCCTCCGGGTACTCCGGCTTCCTCCCACCTCCAAAGACATGCACCTGGGGATAGGTTGATTGGCAACACTAAATTGGCCCCTGATTTGTGAATGTGAGTGTGAATGTTGTCTGTCTATCTGTGTTGGCCCTGCGATGAGGTGGCGACTTGTCCAGGGTGTACACCGCCTTCCGCCTGATTGTAGCTGAGATAGGCTCCAGCGACCCCGAAGGGAATAAGCGGTAGAAAATGGATGGATGGATGGTTGAGGCAAAAGACAGTGCACTGCTTGGGTGCAACCAGCAGAGGCACTGTTGGCCATACTCTCTCTATACGCAGTTCTGAGTCTCAAGTCATGTTCTTACTTAGTAAGACCATGGCACAAGCTTTGCTATTTCTTATAAAGGATTTACTGTTTAAAACAGATGGACAATCTCTTGTATAATTGATCCTGTAAGGGACCTGTGATGATTTGCGATGATTTTTTCTTGACTTATAAATGCTGCTACAATGTTAGATATACTTGCGACAAACAATGCCAAAGCGTCACATCATACGGTTCATGCATTGGGGAGTGAGCTTGCACACAGTTTTGGATGCCTTTAAACTCTTTTTTTAAAACTGTGGGCCATTTGTGACGCCACAGATTGACAGATTGTCAATACGTGGTCCTTTGGGTGTTGTGTTTCCCCGTAATGCAAAGGAAAGTTGGCGCGGGCAAGGCGTGAATGTAAGTACATATTTTATTTTAAACATTAACAGACTACAAAAATGGAAGCAAACAAAAGGCGCCCACAATGGCGGAGAACAAACTTGACTAATGAAACCAAAAGACTAGCACAAAGGCAGAAACTATGAACAATAAACAAAAACTTACTTGGCATGGAACTATGGTAGCATGAAGACAAAACGAGGTAGCAGGGGTGTCAGAAGAAGCATGGTATGAAAGGATAACATCACCAGGACGAGCAGCAGAAAAAGACAGTCTTAAATAGCAGTGACATGATTAGTGACAGGTGTGCGAGTGCAAAGCGTAGGACAGGTGCGTGACATGACAGGTGAAAACTAATGGGTTGCTAGGGTGACAAAACAAACAAGAGTGCACAAAGAGTCCAAAAACAAAACCAAACATGACTAAAACAAAAACATGATCAACAGACATGACACAGATGTACTTATATGGCCAAAAAACAGGTTAGAAACTGAGTTTACACAACATTTACACTGAGGCATATCCAGTATGTTTTATCTGGACCACAAGGAAGTATTTTAAATGTAGATTAGAAAATAGGTCCCCTTTAAGTTTTCCCCATGGTGCATCCTTCCAAAACATATTACTGAATTAAATCCAAAGTGAGCATTATGATACAGTTCTTGTATATATTGTATTGTTTGTGTCCAGCTGTACCTAATATTGTGGGTGTACAAGTGATCATGCCATACCCACATTCCATTAGTTTTTTGGGATACAACTTGCAGCAAGAACAATGAAAGTATTCACAGCAGGAGGTGGGTGGTGGCTATGTGGGCTGTGGAGCTACAGGGTGGAGGCGATGCAGATGGAGATGAAAGAGACCAAAATATAGACTGCTATAGGAAAGAGAGATGCTTATGGTGGAGGGAAATTGTGGGTAAACAAAACAAGCTCTTGAAATTGTTTGTTTGAATGTAAACAACGCGTGAGGTTCAGGGTTCTTGTATAGGAACACAATAGGAGCTCCTGGGAAATAACTAAGTGGCTGATGCATAATTAGTTTTCATCAGACAGCCCTTCAAAGAGAAAACGAATGTTCTGTACAACGGGGGAAGGAAAGGACTATGGAGAATTATGCTGAATATCAATGTGTACATAAATACATACATTGTTTCCCAGGTTCACATACATCTGTGTGCAACTCCGCGGTGTCCATTCAGACTAAACATGCCCTCTTGCCCACTTTGATTGCACAACAATGGATTTTTTTTCTCTCTCTCCCTCGATGCATTGCGGGCGTGAGCAGTCACCTTCTCAGAAAATCAATTCGAGTGGGAACTGACCTAGTGCAGTGCTAAGCCCTGTTGTCTGACTTCACCCAGCCTCGCAACCACGCTGATCAGGCCCACAGAGGATAGGAAGAACATTCAAAGATCCAATACATCCAATGTAATATAGGACGAGCAGTTAGTCTCCACAAGGTAATCATGTACTCTGTTTGCACCAGGTGAAATTAAATGAACGGCCAGTCAGGTGTATTTTATTTGAGAAATAAATTGTAAATGCCATGAGCCATTAAAGGTATCAACTAATTGAAGAAATGTATTATATGCTCATATAGAAAAGCACTAAATGTTGTCCAAGATGAAGTGCCACATTTTTTGGGCCGTAGGGCGCAACGGTGGTGTGACAAAATATGATTGCCTGCCAAAAATGTATATCCTTCCTTCGCGGGAGCGCGCACCGCTCGCTAAACCTGCATTGCTTGGCTTCGTCTGTCCACAGTGGATTACTATGTGTAAGACAAACACTATATATTCGTGGTTATTGTAACGCTACGTGTTTGGCATTATCTAGGCCAGGGGTCGGCAACCCGCGGCTCTAGAGCCGCATGCGGCTCTTTAGCGCCGCCCTAGTGGCTCTCTGGAGCTTTTAAAAAAATGTATGAAAAATGGAAAAATATGAAGGGAAAAAAATCTATTTTTTGTTTTAATATGGTTTCTGTAGGAGGACAAACATGACACAAGCCTCCCTAATTGTAACAAAGCACACTGTTTGTATTAAACATGCTTCACTGATTCGAGTATTTGGCGAGCACCGTTTTGTCCTACTAATTTTGGCGGTCCTTGAACTCACCGTAGTTTGTTTACATGTATAACTTTCTCCGACTTTCTAGGACGTGTTTTATGCCACTTCTTTTTCTGTCTCATTTTGTCCACCAAACTTTTAACGTTGTGCATGAAAGGTGAGTTTTGTTGATGTTATTGACTTGTGTGGAGTGCTAATCAGACATATTTGGTCACTGCATGACTGCAAGCTAATCGATGCTAACATGCTATTTAGGCTAGCTATATGTACATATTGCATCATTTTGCCTCATTTGTAGGTATATTTGAGCTCATTTAGTTTCCTTTAAGTCCTCTTAATTCAATTTATATCTCATGACACACTATCTGTATGTAATATGGCTTTTAATTTTTTGCAGCTCCAGACAGATTTGTTTTTGTATTTTTGGTCCAATATGGCTCTTTCAACATTTTGGGTTGCCGACCCCTGATCTAGGCCTTTATCGTGTCCGAAAAGTGACAGTTTGCCTTTTCTGTGGTATAAATGAAATTTAAAGGAGTGTTGTTAGTCTGTTGTTGATGTGATATAAACTCTTACTTGTTTGGTAGATACATACAATTGTAACTGTTATTTATTCGTGCACATAATAAATATTTATAAAGTGTTTGGATGTATTAATTTATGTCAAATTTTCATCAAATGTATTATTGCCTGACAAAATGTGATTCAACGTCATATTTTGATATTTAGACATTGTATATTTACACGTGCATATTCTACTAGAATACCCTTATGAGTTTTACATATATTAAAATCAAGTACCTACTGTACTTTGCTGCTGCCAAAAAATGATTTAAAGTAATATTTTGAAAGTGACACATCTCATCTCTGCATATTTTACTAGTATAACCTTATGAGCATTACATATATCAAAATCAAGTACCTACTGTGCTGTTTACTTGTTGAAATATCCTTTACAAAGCTAAAAATCTACCCAAACGACTACTTTGCTGCTGCCAAAAATTTATTTCAAGTCATATTTTGATACTGACACATCTCATCCCTGCATAATGTACTAGAATACCCTTACATTTTAAATAAATGAATACATCCAAACACTTTATAAATATTTATTATGTGCACGAAGAAATAACAGTTTTAATTGTATGTATCTTCCAAACAAGAAAGAGGTTTTATCACATAAACATCAGACTAACAACAGTTCTTTAAGTCTCATTAATACCACAGAAAAGACAAACTGTCATTTTTCAGATACGATAACGGCTTAAATAATGTCAAATACGTAGCGTTACAATAACCACAAAGATAAAGTGTTTGTCTTACACCTCGTAATCCGCTTTGGACAGACGAAGCCAAGCAATGCAGGTTTAGCGGGCGGTGCGCGCTCCCGCGAAGGAAATACATTTTTGGCGGGCAATCGCATTTTGGCACAACACCTGATTATAAGGAGCACTGTCAATGAGCGGGTCGATAATGATACAAAAAAAGATTATAAGGCGCATTAATGGGGTCATGTTATGATTATGAGCAGGTCGATAGCGATACAAAAAGATTATAAGGTGCATTAATGGGGTCATATTATGATTTTTTTCTACATTTAAAACAGTCCCTAGTGGTCTACATAACATGTTATGATGGTTCTTTGGTAAAAATGTTGCATAAATTATGTTTTACCGACCATCTTCAAAGTCGCTTTCTGACCATCTCTTCAGGATACGCCGTTTTGTGAGCTGATCTTAATTACGTGGATCTTAATTACCACTTCGACACCGTCTTCTCCCCGTGACCCGTCATATATGTTTTACCGGTGTAGCGTGTAAGGACAGGAGTCGAAGGAGAAGTGTCAAAAGATGGGGGTAACTGTTTGAATGACATTGAGACTGCTTAAATCAACAACAGAGCATTATCTCGTGATCCGTGGATCATTACTGCAACAACACCGGAAATGTGTCCCGTGAATAAACGTCCGACCGAAAATAACTACATTTCCTTGGGTGAATTATGTAAACCCACGACACCGGTAGTTTTTTTTCTGAGGTGGTACTTGGTGAAAAAAAGTTTAAGAACCACTGTTCTATATTCTCAATGAAACATCAGTTTTGGGATTGCTTGCTAGTGTCATCTGGCAGTCCACAGCTATCTCTTATGTCTGAGTGTCACACTTACAGTATCATTACACCATTTACCAAATAAAATTGCTTCGAGGTCAGTAAGCACAACCTGAAATAATCTGTTCATTAGGCACACTGTCAATTTTTGAGAAAATGAAATGATTTAAAGTGTGCCTTATAATTAGAAAAATACTGTATAGGTAACACAGGACATGAACAAGCAATAATTCATGTCATGCATTTAAAAATACTGAAAAAGGTGTTTTTAAAATAAATACCCTGACTAAAACAACTAAACCCTAAACTCAATCAATCAATCAATCAATCAATGTTTATTTATATAGCCCTAAATCACAAGTGTCTCAAAGGGCTGCACAAGCCACAACGACATCCTCGGTACAGAGCCCACATAAGGGCAAGGAAAAACTCACCCCAGTGGGTGAGTTTCTAATACTCAAACCCATCAGTTTTGCCCAAAGTGCGGCCCGGGGGCCATTTGTGGCCCCTCAATTGTTTTTCATTGGCGACACAAAACTAAAGACGTACAAGATTAGAATATTCAACAAAGAAAAGAAAAAATCGATCTGGCCCAAATCCCCCCTAAAATGAGACATGGAAGCCAAAATAGCCGACGACCTGTGATTATTTTTCGTGCATTCCATCATGATGAACGTTTGTACAAAGTAGGTGAATAATTAGATGAAATATTACACTGATTTGCTTTGTTACATATAACACAAAGCTATAATGTAGGTGTTTTGTTCAGATAGTTTAACATATATTGATTGACCTACATTGTATTGGTTTTACTATCCTTAATATACAATGCATCAATGTTGGCCCCCTACATCCTTAAATGTTTATGTATGCGGCTGGAAAAGGTTTGGACAGCCATGGCCTACAGTATAATGGAGAAAGCTATATTTACATGTACGCAGTGAACTCAGTGTGTAAGTTACATGTTTTATTTGGATAAGATATTTGTAAACACCACAATATAATATCTGATTTAAGGTCCACATTTCAACATCACAACAAGAAAACGTAACGCTAACACTCATATATAATTTGAAAATCCTTAAAACAATGAGTAAAAACATGAATGTTTCCCTTTAAATTCAAGACAGACAACTTATCGGTTAATTGAAATGGCATTTAAAAAATAAGTATATTAATTATTATGAGTGATTATCATTTACAAATCCACTGTTTGGAATTCTCAGTTCATTCATGATATTTTGATTTGAACTCACACATGCACACACAGGCGCGCACACACACATTTTTTTAAAGACACTGGTTGCCATGGCAGCAGCTTCCCTTGAAAACCGGTAGAACCGTGTCAGGAAATAAAGGTTTACTCTTTGTGTTAAGTCTAGCCCAATTCACAAGTCCACCATTCAACAGCTGACTATAAATTTTGCAAGTGGCTTGCAGCATGTTTTTGTAAGCAAGGAGGCCTTTGGTTGGCAATCGATTGGTGTGTGTGAGTAACAACCACCACCAGTGTACAACATTGCTGAGTCTAGATGTATAATGTATGAGTTTTATATTTCTCTGGCAAAGGGGCCAACTGATTTAAAACGGTTGGAATTAACCATCTCTGCACTGCTGCTGCTGGGTTGATTTCATTTGAAGACATAATTTCACATAAACACAGAGATGCATGTGTTTGAAGGGAAAACAGTGAGCACTTCAGTGATTTGATGAGCAGGATGTAATTGCCATCCCTTTATTATTGTTTAAGTAACATGACGTTTGGATTAATGATCATTTCACTGTGTATTGATGTCAAGACTGAAGTTGTAGAAAGAAACAGTCTGGTTGTGTTGCGAATAATCCACCTTTTGCAGCATAATAAACAACTCTTTTCACAAGCCATAACCTCATAACGCTGAGCTTGTCACCTTACCAAAACAATAGCTAAACAAGGTGAATTTTATTCGATGACAAATCCTTCAGGCTCAACACATACACAGTCTTCCACAGAATCCTGTTGATTTTTACAGCCTGTCTGTACGCCTCTGCTCCATCAAATCAATTGCTTCTGACACATGAGGCCAAAGAGCAGAACTAGAAGACTTTCCTGATAGTCTCCTTTTCCCTGCTCATCTCATTAGCATGACTTTGGAAGGGCTAAGTATTCCTCTCTCTTGCTTCTGGCACCAGATGCAGCCCCATTAAGTAGTCTGGGCTCCTGTGATGCTCTGGTATCCCAAATGGCACACAAAGCATCACAGATAACAACAGTGTTGCACTGCTGAGGATTGTTCATGCCTCGTGATCACAAGGCTTATGCGGGGTCACCGCATGTATTACCGAGTCGCCATCAGGAGCTTCCTCGGGCACTGCATCGCCAGACGAGCTTAGATAAGCTCTGGGGTCCCAGTTGGCAGGTGGTGCTGAGGCTGTAACCCTGGCAACCTCTCTCTCACTCACTTTCATTTGAGTGCATCTTTCACAACATAGCTATCCTGCTTCCTCTCTGGCGCTACATGCTCCATCTCCACCTTTTGGGACTTTGCTCTGCTTGCTCTGATCTTAATCCGTACAATTAAATGCTGGAAATAGACATCCCTAATTTACTATTTCAACTTGGAAATGCAACAACATGAATACAATACACAGAAAGTTAGGTACAAAAAACAAACACTTTGATCCATTTGATTATAACGACTTTAATTCAAATGTTTAATCAATGTTGCTGTTGGATAATTTTGATGAATTGTCATCAACTATAATTGTTTTTTGATCAACCCTCGCCACATCAGATATCAAATAATGCGGCTTCACCATATCGCAGATTTTTTGTTTGTTTTATAAGCATATTTTACAACATGTTTGCCCTAACATATTCTAGCATAAAATGGCTAAAATGGGTAAAAATATCAATACTACAGTAGCTTTGGCCATTAGATGAGACCAAATCAATCAGAGTGCGCTATTCAGTAACGTGGTTGGCTTAGCCTCAGGCAGCATTACTATATTGGCTTAAAAGAGCGTAAAGGTGACTGAAGGGTGTTACTTCATGTCCAGGAGGCTCTCATAATGTAAAAAAAAAACATTTAAAGGGCAGCAAACTGTTTTTTATGCTCAAGCTACGAAAATATGTCATTTATAATAAATGTATAATAAATGATTCCTCGGTGGCGACTTGTCCAGGGTGTACACCGCCTTCCGCCCGAATGCAGCTGAGATAGGCTCCAGCACCCCCCGCGACCCCAAAAGGGACAAGCGGTGGGAAATGGATGGATGGATGAATGGATGGATGATTCCTACTTCACGAAAATTCAATTATCATGGTCAAGTCCCGAACCAATTACCAGCCATAAACGAGGGATTACTGTACATGTATCATGTTTTATTTTGCATGAGCAAAATTACTCAAGAAAGAAGGGAATATATATGCACTTAAAGTACCAGTAGAGTGGAAAAACAAATTGCCTCTATATTAAAGCTAATATCAGATTTATGACACCGAACATCTTCCAAAGTTTGCGAGTCAATAGTTATGATCAAAATAGTATCAATCTCAGGGAGATTCCCGAGCCATTTTGAGCAAAAATGAGGAAGCCAGCCACGTCATTGCGTGACGTAGAGGTAGGGACTGCAGATCACTTCATCACCAAAAACAATGCGAATCATGCAGACTTTGTGAAAGCCAACAACAATTACTTTGGGAAAAATATGATCCATCAGCTTATATTGTTGATCCTGAATATAAGGAGGATGAACTACAAGTTTTAGAAGCTCTGCTAAACAGATCCAGCTTTAGTGAAACACTAAGCATTATGTAGCAGTATTACTAACTGCTAAACAAGAAATACAAATTACAAACATAATAAAATGATAGGTTACTGTACAATGTCTGCTCTTACTTCGATGACGACTGATAGGATGTCCATATCTTCCAGTTTATATGAACAATTAATCATGATGCACACAAAGGGTTAACAAGGAAACGTTTCTCTGCAGACACTGTCTTCGGTAGAATGGTTGAATGTCAAAGATGAACAATTTTTAGATTTATGGCAAAATTTTCTTAATATCCAGATGAGAGGCATATAACCAAATTACCCAAGACGTTCGGAGCGGAATATTCAAAATGGCTGACTGAATTTGTGGCATTTTGTAATAATTAGATGGTATTTCCACATACTTTGCGGATTGTAAATATAATTGGATATGGTTTGATTGGATACAATGAAACACAATTAAGGATATAAAGTCAACTTGTTCTGGTACTTTAATGTTTATATATATATATATATATATATATATATATATATATATATATATATATATATATATATATATATATATATATATATATTAACTTATTAAACACCTTTAACATCAGTTCACATTGATAAAAACACCTGTCTTTTATTTTAATATTTATTCACTTTAACATGCACTTGTTACTCCTTTTGTGTTATTTATGTGCTTTTTTTAAGATGTTAGTGCTTTGCTGGAAAAAAAAAAAACATTCGCCCAGCAGAGTGTGCATAAAAAAAGTGTATAAATGTCAGCTGTTCTATGCCATCATGTTTTTTTTCTGTGCTCAAATTTCTCATCAATTTTACCGTCTTGCATATTAATGTTTGCAGCCGGTCACTACCACATTAACCATCCATTTGTGTATGCGCGACGTGACACTACTTGGACAAACTGCTCGAAATGTGTTGCCAGGCGTTTCAAGGAGTTTGAGTCATTCTGCGCTGCAGATGGGTTAATTGCATTTAATCAGATTAATAATGACTAACGTGGTCCTGCTAGAATGATTTTGATAGGATGATACAGTGCAATGAGGTTGATGTGCCAAGTTTCTGCAGTTAATATGTGCAAATCAATTTTGGATCCCTGGGACAGAAAGCTGAAATGGTACTTCTAGGGATCCTCCCAAAAAAATATATTTAGTGATCTGTTCTTGAGAAAGAAAAATAAAATGTCAGACAGACATTAGGAATGATTACAAGTGTGAGAGCTCACCTGGAACATGACCCTGTATTGTTCTTCTGGCTTTTGGACCACACACATGTTGCACCCCATCGTGATGTCTAACCCACTGCAAGACAGCGGAGGTCCAGAGCAGTGATCTGATGAGCGGTTCTTACGCCAGAACGATTTCTTCCGAGGTCTTTGTCCGTGTCAGGGGGAGGCCCCACCCTGGCTTGCAGCGTTGTAACACTCCTCTTCCTCACCTTCAAAAACTACTCATGTGTTTTGTTCGGAAGTCAAATGCGTGATGGCACACTTATTTGTGTTCTTCGGAAAAACATGTCACTCATGTTAGTCCACTGTGGACGTGATCTTCTGTGTTATCAAAGTTTGTGCTCTTTTCAGACACATCCCTTTCCACCTTTTCGGCAAAACTGATTTGACAGTACACTTGTTGTGCTCCGCTTGGTGCAGCCCTGTGCTCTTTGCCAAGTTTGTACACTTTAAACTCTAAAAAGTCTCAAGCGGCACTTTACGTGCTGTCAAATATTTCTGTTTTCCAACAATTTTCCTATTACTCATGCACTCCTCAAAGCCTCTGGAAGAGGATGGTGAAGTAAATGTGCTCTTTTACCCTTTGGCCTTTCAATTCAGGGTGAAATGTCATGCTCTCATCTCATGTCCTCATTTTCTGTAAACACCAAATATGAGAATAATGAAACATGCTCAACCATTGTATATTTAAGCAGAAAATCCTCTTTTTTTATCATATCTGTTGTCAAATACCACCAAGTTGGTGATTATAAGGGCCTAGCTGACTGCTGCAGGGTGAGACTGAATGACACTTAATGAAATCAGTGACCTCTTGAGATGACAAATGAGACAAGAAAGTATCCTGTCTGGCCATAGAAATCAATATCTAATCACAGCCTGATTTGATTTTGTGATTGATAATTACAGAGGTCAAGTTTCTTCTGTGTATTATTGTCTGCTCTCTTCTCTCTCGTTTAATAGTCCTCACTGATATTACATTCCATGAGGATAACCTGGATTACAAGGAAGCACAAACTCAATACAACTTTCCCTGTTATCTGGGTTTTGCCCTCTGAGTCAAATCATGTTGCTTTAACCTTTTATCTATAATCCTCCTGCAGCAAGTGTCAATGCAGTCGCAGCTTGAGCCGTGTGTGAAGTGTCCCTGGCTCCGCAGGCTGCCAGGGACAAGCTATTACAGCAGTTAAGCCTTGATCAAGGCTTCACTGCACCTGTATTCTTTTCCAGAGGTGCTGTAATCCCGAAGCCTGACAGACAACCACACTCTGAGGCGCACATGCAGGAGCAAATGGGAATAACCCTCAATGAACCTCTGAGAGGAGCATGACAGCCGTAGTCAAAGTGAAGACGGAACATGCAACAGTGTCAACTTGAAAATGACTGCAGTCCAGCACCTGATTGTGTCTGCTTTAAGGAGAGCACAAACTAAATAAGGGATCAACTAAGAACATGTCCTCGCGAAGTACTTGTGCAGCTGGTAAAGTGAATCCCCCTTTCGGTTTGCAGAAGGAAAAGGTAGATCCATGTTAGTCCTGCTCTCTTCTGCCACTCAGTCCAGGTGGCAGGATTGTGTTGGAGCAAAGAAGTAAAAAGCACCATCCCTGCATGTCAGCAATAAATTTGCATCAGCAGAAGCCTCACGGGAGGAGTGAAATCATCCTCTACTGATTGGAGGATAGTTCTCTGCTTCTCGCCTTGGGCGCGACGGTAAATGCCGCCCCGTGCTGCAGCGTGGGGAACACAATAGGCGGCTGGTCCCCACTGATGGGAGTCTGCTGCCCATCAGGACTCTGCACCGAGCTGCTACTATACTGAAGCTGCTTTCTACACTACAAACGTCCTCTCTTCTTACCCCACCCTCTTTCTCTGTGTTTCCAGGGATGGGCTCTCTTTGCTAGTCCCCCCCATAATTTTGCCCACACCTCATTTGCTGTCCTCTCCCTCCTCCTTGCTCCCTCCTGCCTCTCTATGCTTTGCTTGTCTGCAGGCAAGCGAGCCAGTGCAGGGAAGCCTATCTGCTTTGTGTTCCAGCAGGACTGCACATGGAGTCACGTAGCACTGAATGAAATAAGGAGCAGTGAAGACCCAGACAATGGAAGGACAAGTTCATTGGTCTTAGTAGGACATGTTAGCGATCTACCCTGACGACAAATGGAAAATGGAGGCCTCTTGTTCAGATGGAGAGCTCCGCACTAACTCTGCATTTAGATGAGGGCGTGCACTGCCTCCAAGAAGCAGACAGAGGAAACATGGGGGGAGGCACGGTGGGGAGGAAAGTGAATAACAGGTGTGACAAACAGAATAGAAAAGAGGGAAGAAAGCCAAGTGACAAAATGCAAATGAATGTGTGGGAGAGCAAGCAAAGATGGGGTAGAAAAACACTTTATCCACAGTAATCACTGTGATTGCTTAGGGTGTGTGTAGGAGAAGGGGGTGTCGAGAAGGTGGAAGCATATCGAGAAATGTCATCCCAAGTATCTGCTTAGGCCCTGTTTACACTAAGCCGGCTAAGGTTATCCAGGGTAAATCCTACCTAACCTTATCCTTGTCCACCCACACACAATGGTCATTTAAGACCCCCTAACCCCCACCATCAGCCGGCGCAACGCAACCTAATACGCATGCGCGGAAAATGCGCACGTCATAGTCACCTCCAGTGTTGCTTTGTGTGCAAGTTCTTAAATTTAACTTATCTGAACAATATCCAGTGTTGTGGTATTTCAATTAACTGGAATCCAGTGCACTGTGGGGCTCTATAGTGAATCACACCTGAGGCATCATAAATTAATCAAATCTTTAATAGACACATGAAAGTGCACAATGTGATAAAGAACATTTTACATCAATCAAACTAGTGATTTAGGTATCTGATCAGGACACTCCTCACTCTTTTGCCTTCACTTTCATTATCCATTCGTTTTTGGTGACTTTGTATACTCTGGACCTAGAAGTTGAGTCCGCGACATACATGGCGGACAATAACTGATACAATATGTTATGTTGTCTGCTTTGCCAGTCCAAATGCATTCGCTGTTTTCCGTAGTTTTCCCCCGTCTTCCCTTGACGGCCAGGTAATACAAAGCACACGCAAATTTTTTTTAATCACATCCACGGGAGCTCGCCTTCTCGTTGTCTCTATTTCGACAAATAGACAAAGTTTTTCGCTAAGTAGAATCACAACTGACATTGGAAAGTTCTCTTGCCGTCTGAGAAGTGTTGTATCCGAAATAGCTGCAATCGCTTTCTCTTAAGGTATTCATGAGTAATTTCCACAAGCCTCTGTACATGTAGAAGAATGAGAAACACGGGAATGTCTGGATGACTTGCCTTCATATTTCCAGTGGTTAGCTCCGAGCTACGAAACCGCTTTATTGTGAAGATGGCTGTGGCGCTTTCTTTCTGATGTCACTTCCATTGTGGGCGCGGTTTTTATGGCGTCACTTCCCCAGTTTGTAAGCGATCAATGAGTCCATACAGATGATTCAAGAAATACACGGCGCACTTACCCGTGTAAAAAATTGTCCAAGGAGGGAAACCCTAAATGCTGGTTTAGTGTGGCTGAAACGGGGCTTAGACTAAATAATTATTCGTTTGAAGGGTTAAACGACTTAGTGTAGACATGGCCTAAGATTATAGTCGGATATTTATGGGCTAAATCACTTCCTTTATCTTTCCTGTGTAGGTTAGGTTGGGTCATTGGGTCATTATTTACAATTTTAGGATGCACTATTGCTGTAAGTATGTCCACACTGGAGACACCAGAAAAGTAATAGATAACATACAAAACATATATGCACTGAAAAATGATCCTATAGGCAAAACACGCGCTGTGTGTAGAGCCCCACAATCAGTGAAGAAGTGGATGTAAAATGTCAAATAATGAATGACAGGGCGATTCATGATGCCATTTTACCACAAACATATGCTTAGCCCCTTCCTGCTCCGTTATGGATAAGTACACATTTAACTATACATTTTCATTGTCTCCCATAGTGCACAATCTTAGTGCTAGGCTGGTCATTTAATATACAGGGATCAATTCACAGTGGAGGTTGTGCCAGTAACATGTGCAACTTTATTTTTTTTATCATGTAAAGTGTGTTATTTTACACAAAAAACATACATTATTGGACATTTTATTCCCGACAAATTCAGTTTAGTACAAAACATGCATCATTTAAATACAATTTGATTAAAATGTATAAAAATAGTTTGACAAAAATGAAAAAGTGTGACCATATTTTATAATTGTGGGCAAAAGAGCATCAAAATAAAAGTTTTCTTGGGGCTCCAATTTAGCCTGAGGTAGTCCTTAAAATTATTCTCACAAAAAGGAACTCACAGAGTTCATGTCTGACCTTTCTGAGGTGATTATGTAATTGTCTACCTGACAACTTTGAATTTCCTCTGCTGGATCAGTCATTTATCAGGAGTCAAGGCGAAAACATCACACATCCTGACAGGATTTATTCTTGTCTGCTTCATTGTCTGACATCTACAGCAACTCTACTAATTGTGTCACAATCTGCTATCGCCGGAGTAGGACCCCAACGCAGAGAAGAAATAATACAAATAAGAACAAAAAATCACACTCAAAAAGGAGTGAGGAAAAAACAACTAAGGATGCACACAA
Organism: Nerophis lumbriciformis; assembly: GCF_033978685.3. Lineage (NCBI taxonomy): Eukaryota > Metazoa > Chordata > Actinopteri > Syngnathiformes > Syngnathidae > Nerophis > Nerophis lumbriciformis. The sequence continues at coordinate 44,193,080 of NC_084548.2, read as the reverse complement.
AAAGTGAGGAGAAACGGAAAACGCACACAAAAGGTGCGGATAGGAAACAGTTAAAACTACAGGTGTAACCACAGGAACAAGAAGCGTGAGTGGAGCCAGAGATGGTGAGAAGAACATGACTGGAAAGGTGAACCATCAGGAATCAACTTGTGCCGAGTGAATAGACTGGAGAGCGTAAAAGGGGAACTGCACTTTTTTGGAATTTTGCCTAACGTTCACAATCATTATAAAAGACATGACGTTTTTTTTTTTTTTTAATGCATTCTAAACAATAAATAAATGCGATCAAAAGTCCGCTTACAATGGAGCCTCACGATTGTTACTTTCTTTTTTTTCATCATGGATTTCTGCTCACTGCAGACTTGATGAGAGCCAACAAACATAATAAAACATCACATACTGTGCAAGGTTTGTTGTCATTAGGATGCCGACTGCTGGGATGTTCCTATATTCCCATTTAGATTAAAAATGTCTCATAATCCTCACAAAAAAACGGGGTGAGTAGAAGGGGGTAACAAGCGTTTTTTGTGTCCAGGTCCTAAATGGCGGTTAAAGTGTCCCAACTTGTCGGATTATATTCTCAGCCATCTACTTTTATGGTGAGAGGCATGATTCATGGTCTACAATACATTTGCAGGGAGCAGGAAAGCGGGGAAACAGCAGACCACTCGATGATGTAAACATATGGACAAACAGAAGTGATTACGTCGCCACTGTAAATAGGTTGTCTGCATTAGCTCTTATAATAACAATATCACTAATACTTGGTTAATATTCAAGTCACAAAATGTAAATTGAGTATTGTTGGCGCTTTTTGAATGATTATTTATCTGATTTTATGGGCGAAATAGTGAAGCTCCTTTTGGCTCCGCTGTAAGCGGACTTTTCCATCCATCCATCCATTTTCTACCGCTTAATCCCGTCGGGGTTGCGGGGGGCGCTGGAGCCTATCTCAGCTACAATCGGGCGGAAGGCGGTGTACACCCTGGACAAGTCGCCACCTCATCACAGGGCCAACACATATAGACAGACAACATTCACACACTAGGGCCAATTTAGTGTTGCCAATCAACCTATCCCCAGGTGCATGTCTTTGGAGGTGGGAGGAAGCCGGAACACCCGGAGGGAACCCACACAGTCACGGGGAGAACATGCAAACTCCACACAGAAAGTTCCCGAGCCCAGGATTGAACCCACGACTGCTCCGGACCTTCATATTGTGAGGCAGACGCACTATACCCTCTTCCATCGTGCTGCCCTAAGCGGACTTTTATTCATGTTTATTTAATATTTAGAATGCATTAACAAAAAATCCATTCGTCATCATGTCTTTCACAATGATTGTGAAAAAGCAAAATTTAAAAAAAAGTGCAGTTCCCCTTTAAGTAGTCAGGAGGAAATGGGTGTCAGGTGTGCTAAGGTGGCTCCGCCCTGTAACCCATATCCAGGCACTGTGACAAAAAGCAGAAAGGGGGCAGCAAAACTGCTAGATCATGACAGAATGAACACATACAGTAGCCAGAATAGTGTCAGGCTTGTCCCTGACAGTTTGGTTAAGTTTTAGTTTTTCCTCTGTTTGTTTTATTTCCTGTCAGCACTCTTATTTTGGTTCAGTTTCCTGTTTGTCTCTCTGAGTGCTGTCCCCTCAGCTGTGGCTGATTGGCACCTGGCCACACCTGGTGTCAATCAGCCAGCTGCTATTTATACCTGCCCTGCCCACCAGTCACTGCTGGATTATTGTCATGAATACTTGTCAGTAATACTTGTAGCTCCTACCTGTTACTTGTCTCTGTATGCCGTGGACTGGGTTCTGTCTTTTTGTTCCTAGTTCCTGTTTGCTGGATCCTGTTTCCCGTTTTCCAGTTTGGCGTTCCTGGTTTGTGTCTTTTCTTTATTTTTACTTTTGGACATTAAATAATGTTTTACCGCTCAATGCCTATCGTCATCTCTGCATCTTGGGGTTCGTCACCAACACAATGTGACAAATAGAATACAAGAATGCAGTGTTGCAGCCAGGATAATGAGACTGTGCTTGTTAATGTAATATTAACAAAATGACTTCAAAACATGACAAGTGCGCATATTTTTGTTTGCATGACAGGCAACTTTTAAATTGTACTGTTGCTCATATTTGCGTTTTTGCATCCGGTCATCTGATGCACTTATCATTCCTGATCTGTTATGTCTTCATCCCAACACAACAGGCTGGAGATAAAGTAGTGATCAGTTTGAGATTAATATGATAAAAGTAATAAATCTGCCACATCATCCTCTATCAGAAATAGCAACACATAAAGCTGCCACTCTCAAGCAGGGAGGGGTCTTCAATATCCCCCCCCCCCTAAGACAAGCAAACATCTTGTAGCACCCATGCTGCAAAAATTTGAATGAACAAATATTATGCATTTGTGAAGAAAGTAAAGATAAGTAATGTTGGACAGAGCCTGAGCAGAGAAGTTCTTCAGGGTTGTAAGGAGAGCGTTGGGGCTGATGCAGGTTATGAGAGCTGAGGAAGATTAAAGTAGAGGTTAAAGAAAAGCAAGAAAACAGTCACTTTCTTCCCAGCCTGCTTTACAGAAGCAGAGGGTGGAAACACTGGCAGAATCTTAACATCTTTCTCATTATTTATTAACAGGCTGCAAAGTACATGATACACCACAGGAAGATGCATGTTTTGTTTTTATTTTTTAAACACAATTTCCGTTTGCGTGCTGGTGTATGTGCATGTCACATGAACAGGGGTCTTTGGACTGAGCTGCAGACAAGGAGCCAACGAAGGGGCTTCATTCACATTCTGGGAGAGTTGCTGAAAGCCATTTCACAGTGGAAACTATGAGCTGCCTCAAAGCAGAATTGAGCTGCCTCGAAAAGGAGAGTGCGAGTAAATGCAAGAGTCAAAGACAGAAAAGGAAAGCCAAACAAGTGGACAATACAGTGAAAATTAAAAAATCACCAAAATGATTCCCGGGCGCGGCCACCGCTGCTGCCCACTGCTCCCCTCACCTCCCAGGGGGTGATCAAGGGTGATGGGTCAAATGCAGAGAATAATCTCGCCACACCTAGTGTGTGTGTGACAATCATTGGTACTTTAACTTTAACTTTAACTTTAAAAGGTGACTGGTGGAAAGTTGATGCAGCAGTGCTAAGTTAAAGGACTTGCAGGGTTTTTGTAAATGACATGAATTTTCACATTTGCCCAAGGCTTATTTTATGATGAATATAGTCTCCCAACATTTAGCTCTTATACAATGCATCCATTGTGTAAGAGGTAAGGTCTATTCAGGTGTACTGGAGAGGAGGCTACGCCGGATAGTCGAACCTCGGATTCAGGAGGAACAGTGTGGTTTTCGTCCTGGTCGTGGAACTGTGGACCATACTCTCGGCAGGGTCCTTGAGGGTGCATGGGAGTTTGCCCAACCAGTCTACATGTGTTTTGTGGACTTGGAGAAGGCATTCGACCATGTCCCTCGGGAAGTCCTGTGGGGAGTGCTCAGAGAGTATGGGGTATCGGACTGTCTGATTGTGGCAGTCCGCTCCCTGTATGCTCAGTGCCAGAGCTTGGTCCGCATTGCCGGCAGTAAGTCGGACACGTTTCCAGTGAGGGTTGGACTCCGCCAAGGCTGCCCTTTGTCACCGATTCTGTTCATAACTTTTATGGACAGAATTTCTAGGCGCAGTCAAGGCGTTGAGGGGATCTGGTTTGGTGGCTGCAGGATTAGGTCTCTGCTTTTTGCAGATGATGTGGTCCTGATGGCTTCATCTGGCCAGGATCTTCAGCTCTCACTGGATCGGTTCGCAGCCGAGTGTGAAACGACTGGGATGAGAATCAGCACCTCCAAGTCCGAGTCCATGGTTCTCGCCCGGAAAAGGGTGGAGTGCCATCTCCGGGTTGGGGAGGAGATCTTGCCCCAAGTGGAGGAGTTCAAGTACCTTGGAGTCTTGTTCACGAGTGAGGGAAGAGTAGATCGTGAGATCGACAGGCGGATCGGTGCGGCGTCTTCAGTAATGCGGACGCTGTATCGATCCGTTGTGGTGAAGAAGGAGCTGAGCCGGAAGGCAGAGCTCTCAATTTACCGGTCGATCTACGTTCCCATTCTCACCTATGGTCATGAGCTTTGGGTTATGACCAAAAGGACAAGATCACGGGTACAAGCGGCCGAAATGAGTTTCCTCCGCCGGGTGGCGGGGCTCTCCCTTAGAGATAAGGTGAGAAGCTCTGCCATCCGGGGGGAGCTCAAAGTAAAGCCGCTGCTCCTCCACATCGAGAGGAGCCAGATGAGGTGGTTCGGGCATCTGGTCAGGATGCCACCCGAACGCCTCCCTAGGGAGGTGTTTAGGGCACGTCCGACCGGTAGGAGGCCGCGGGGAAGACCCAGGACACGTTGGGAAGACTATGTCTCCCGGCTGGCCTGGGAACGCCTCGGGGTCCCACAGGAAGAGCTGGACGAAGTGGCTGGGGAGAGGGAAGTCTAGGCTTCCCTGCTTAGGCTGCTGCCCCCGCGACCCGACCTCGGATAAGCGGAAGAAGATGGATGGATGGATGGACAATGCATCCAGCAAGTATATTCACAACGCTTCATTTTTGCCACATTATGTGGCAATAAATACTGATAAAGTTGAGGAATGCTCATCAAACACTTATTTGGACCATCCCACAGGTGAACATGCAAATTGGGAACAGGTGGGTGCCATGATTGGGTATAAAAGTAGATCACATGAAAAGCTCAGTCATTCACAAACAAGGATGGGGCGAGGGTCACCACTTTGTCAACAAATGCGTGAGAAAATTGTTGAACAGGTTAAGAAAAACCTTTCTCAACCAGCTATTGCAAGGAATTTAGGGATTTCACCATCTACGGTCCGTAATATCATCAAAGGGTTCAGAGAATCTGAAGAAATCACTGCACGTAAGCAGCTAAGCCCGTGACCTTTGATCCTTCAGGCTGTACTGCATCAACAAGCGACATCAGTGTGTAAAGGATATCACCACATGGGCTCAGGAACACTTCAGAAACCCACTGTCAGTAACTACAGTTGGTCGCTACATCTGTAAGTGCAAGTTAAAACTCTCCTATGCAAGGCGAAAACCGTTTATCAACAACACCCAGAAACGCCGTCGGCTTCGCTGGGCCTGAGCTCATCTAAGATGGACTGATACAAAGTGGAAAAGTGTTCTGTGATCTGACGAGTCCACATTTAAAATTGTTTTTTGAAACTGTGGACGTCGTGTCCTCCGGACCAAAGAGGAAAAGAACCATCCGGATTGTTATAGGCGCAAAGTTGAAAAGCCAGCATCTGTGATGGTATGGGGGTGTATTAATGCCCAAGGCATGGGTAACTTACACATCTGTGAAGGCGCCATTAATGCTGAAAGGTACGGAGGTTTTGGAGCAACATATGTTGCCATCCATGCAACGTTATCATGGACGCCCCTGCTTATTTCAGCAAGACCAAGCCAAGCCACGTGTTACATCAACGTGGCTTCATAGTAAAAGAGTGCGGGTACTAGACTGGCCTGCCTGTAGTCCAGACCTGTCTCCCATTGAAAATGTGTGGCGCATTATGAAGCCTAAAATACCACAACGGAGACCCCCGGACTATTGAACAACTTCAGCTATACATCAAGCAAGAATGGAAAAGAATTCCACCTGAGAAGCTTAAAAGATGTGTCTCCTCAGTTCCCAAACGTTTACTGAGTGTTGTTAAAAGGAAAGGCCATGTAACACAGTGGTGAACATGCCCTTTCCCAACTACTTTGGCACGTGTTGCAGCCATGAAATTCTAAGTTAATTATTATTTGCAAAAAAAAAAAAAAGTTTATGAGTTTGAACATCAAATATCTTGTCTTTGTAGTGCATTCAATTGAATATGGGTTGAAAAGGATTTGCAAATCATTGTATTCCGTTTATATTTACATCTAACACAATTTCCCAACTCATATGGAAACGGGGTTTGTATATCTAAATATATATATATGTATATACATATATATAGCCCAGCCCCCGGCCACATTTTTTTATCCTAATGCGGCCCCGAGTCAAAAAGTTTGGGGACCCATTGTCTAGATTCAGGACTTTTTTACTATTGGTAGGAAGGCCCTGGCAAAAGTGTACGTTTTTTGAGTGCAGTTCTAGTTTTTAATGCGGTCAGTCCAAAACATGTAGTTGCAGTTTCTCAGGCTGAGGCAGACTGAGCCCATGTGAGTAAATAACAGTAGGCCCTTAGCATTTAATGTTATATTGTACAATTCGTTCATCTGTTCCATTGGATGTGGAAGTCATCCTTGCTTCCTCAATGGACTAGAGTACAATATTATATCAGAATCAGAATCAGAATCAGCTTTATTGTCATTACGCAAGGTAACGAGATTGAGGCCATTCCATACAGTGCGATGTGTGCATGCTAGAAAAACAATGTGCAAATATATAAAAATTTAAAAAATGTAGAAGTGCAATGAATATGGTGTGAAATGAATATATACATGAAAAAACAAAACAAAAACAGGGTGGTTGGTGGAATGGGTTATTGCACCGAAGAGAAGGCAGTTATGAGGGACAATGGGGCAGTCCGTTCAGGATGGTTATGGCCCTGGGGAAGAAGCTGTTCTTTAGCCTGTTTGTTTTGGTATCATTGGTATCGCAATGGTGAAATTCCAGTTCTGCAATAGTGTTTGAGGTTATGTTTACATTTCTTACTTTTACGATGTAATACACGATTATGTGATGTACATCATAAACAATTGTATATTCTAGAGGCTGTTGCAGGCTGCGCACAACAAAGAGTAATTCTTCCAGTGTTAAAGAGGTGTGAGAAGAAGAGTTGCTAAACAAAAATAATTAAAGGATATATCAATAACAAGAGACACAATGGCATTTGAATGATGCTTGTCCTTCTCGGGGTCACACGCGCGCACGTGGTTGGGGAAGAATTTGAAGGCAGGGTCAAAACAGATAGACAGACACTATTCACACTCACATTCACACACTCTAGTTTAATTATTTCTAAGTGATTTAATGACTTTTCGTGGTCGTCAAGGTCACGAGACTGCGCCTGGCGGGGCTTTAGTCCCTGTTGCCAACCCATCTTTTTGTCAAATCCTCTCTTACTGTATGTTCTCTAAACCAAAGAGTTTTAAAAAGAAGGCATTGGGGTTAAGAGGGACTGAGAGACATTACATTTAGAGATCAGGTTTTAGAAAAATAAATAAGAGCAAAAAGAGTTATTGTGGGTTTTCCAAATGGAAAATTAAATCCAATGGCGGAAGGACCTGATAAATTTGAGTAACAACACGTACTTGGCTGCGACGCGTGTGCCACGTGTCACATCGTAATTTCAGTATAGTAGCAGAAATCAACAACAGCTGCCTTCGGGCTTAGTATTCAGCAGGACTGTGAAGTCACTTAAATATTCGACTGAATTAATCGCATGACTGTCCATGAATGCAATTAATGCAAACTTGGTTGCTCATCATCTGTTGCTTAGTTGTGTCAAAAATGGACAAATAGGCCAGAGTAAGACACAAATGACACTTTTTTTCCCCACTCCATCTATCCTTACTGCTTGTCCGCATTAGGGTCCCGGGTTAGCCGGAGCCTATTAAAGCTTGCTCTGAGTGAGAGGCAGGGTTGGCCCTGGACTAGTCATCAATCAATCACAAATGGAATGTAGGATCAGTGCAAGCATGACAAGAACATGCAAATTCTTTACACAGATGGAGATTCGAACACTAAATCTCCTCAATGTGAGCTGACATGCTAAACACTGGGCCACTGTAGAGCCATTTTCTAAAGATATATTATTAATATGTGAGCAACATGACAAATGTGTCAATAAAAAGGCTCAATTTGAATATTATCATATCTCCTAAGATTCTGTGTGACAATCTTAGCTGTTAGCAATTCAGGTTTCAGCTAATGGACTTTATCTTCATTGACTTGCCAGATCAATAATTCATATCTGTAAGACAGCATTGTATTTATCAATCAACAGAGTTCACCTACTTGCCCACAGGCACCAAAGTGTACAGCATACAAGCTGTGCACACCTTGATGCACTTTGAGGAGCGGAATACCGAGAAGTCATCTCAGGCTTTGTTGACTGATATGCACGGAATCACCTGCACTTGAACACCAGTAAAACAAAATAACTTGTGATTGACTTCCGGCAGTCAGATCCACCACCCACACCGGTGAACATCCAGAGATCAGACATAGAAAAAATGGACTCATTTAAATACCCGGGTGTTCACCTCAACAATAAACTGGACTGGGCTCCCAATTTAAACGTTGTGTACCAGAAGGGTCAAAGTCGCCTACAACTCTCGAGGAGACTGACGTCCTTTGGGGTGTGCGCACCTTTTACGACACTGTGGTGGCTTTTGCGGTGTTCTATGTTGTCGTTTGCTGCGGTGGGGGCAGCACGGTCAGAGACAGGAACAGACTTAATGAACTGATTAAGAGAGCTGACTCTGTCCTAGGCTGCCCACTAGACAGCATTGAGGAGGTGGCTGACAGAAGAATGCTGACCAAGTTGACATCCATAATGTCCAATCCCTCTCACCTCATGCACAGCACTGTGGGGGCCCTGAGTAGCTCCTTCAGCATTAGATGGTTACATCCACAGTGCAAGAAGGAGTGCTACCTTTTTACCCACAGCCAGAGGTGGGACCAAGTCATTGTTTTGTAAGTCACAAGTAAGTCTCAAGTCTTTGCCCTCAAGTCCGAGTCAAGTCCCGAGTCAAGACAGGCAAGCCCCGAGTCAAGTCCAAAGTCAAGACTGGAAAGTCTCAAGTCAAGTCCTAAGTCCTGCATTTTGAGTTTCGAGTCCTTTCAAGTCCTTTTAACCACAGACTAATATATTAACACAGATTGTGTATGCTTTTCAAACACTGTATTTATTTATTAAAACAAGTGCATTTTAAATTGCAGGAAAGAAAATTGTGCTGACATTGCACTTTATAATAGCACTATTAACCAGTCATTTTAAACATTAACTCATTCCTTTACAGAACAAACCCATTAAAAAATAAAGTGCAAATGTACTTATTTGTACAAAAGTGTTAACATTGAAAAAACATGACATATACGTGAACATAACAAAAAAGTTGTACTTTTTATATGTCAGGGCCCTATGCTGCATTGCATTTGCAAAAGACCAAATTAGCCAAGAGTCTGTCAGTCATTTGTGCACGATGGGGGCGTAGTATTTATTTTACCTTTATTTTACTATTTTTGTCTTTTTTTAGGTGGCTAAAATACGCGGTGCTGCTGACCGCCGTCTAACGTTACGTGTGATATATTGACTAACGTAACCCTGCTTAAAAAAAAATCACTGAACAAAAAGTATGAATAAGGTAGTGAACTGCAACAGATTCCCGTGTTTGCAATAACGTTATAACGTTAGCAGTGAGTTTACAGCCTCACTGATTTAACTACACAGCAAATAAAAGTCACGTTACTTAGCCAATAAACGTTATCTTACATTCAAAACTTACCGTTCTTTGTGCAACTTCAAATGCCGGACGAAGTTGGAAGTTGTTGCCTCTCCATCAGTAATTTTCGAACCGCATGTGTTGCATACTGCAAACCGTTTTGTGTTGACCACCTCGTAATTTTTATACCCAAACGAAATTATTTTAGGCATCATTTTTTGTTCACTGGCGTGTGGTTTGGACATGTCTTCTTCGTTGGTTGTCCTGCAATTTGATTGGATGAATGCTGTGTGATGAAAACAAAGTAGATCTAATTTGATTGGCTGCTGTACTGACAGCACACCAGCTGACACACGCAACGCTGATAGACAAGTACACAATGAAAAATACAGAGCGCTCCCGAATAACTTTTTCATCTTTGGGTTTTGGGGAAAGTAGCAAGTCATGTCAAGTCATGTCAATTCAAAAGGCTCAAGTCCAAGTGAAGTCACAAGTCATTGATGTTAAAGTCTAAGTCGAGTTGCAAGTCTTTTTACATTTTGTCAAGTCGAGTCTAAAGTCATCAAATTCATGACTCGAGTCTGACTCGAGTCCAAGTCATGTGACTCGAGTCCACACCTCTGCCCACAGCCATAAGAGTTTACAACGCACTCATGTGATTAGTGCAGTGGTTCTTAACCTGGGTTCGATCAAACCCTAAGGGTTCGGTGAGTCGGGCTCAGGGGTTCGGTGGAGGTCAAAACACACCCGACTCATTGTGTAAATAAAAACTTCTCCCTATCGGTGTATTACGGATACGACAACAGCAGAAGTCAGACTGATTTGCAGGTGTGTAATTTGTTGTGAGTTTATGCACTGTGTTGGTTTTGTTCTTTGAACAAGGTGATGTTCATGCGCGGTTCATTTTGTGCACCAGTAAAAAAAACATGGCAACACTTTAGTATGGGGAACATATTCACCATTAATTAGTTGCTTATTAACATGCAAATTAGTAACATATTGGCTCTTAACTAGTCATTATTAAGTACTTATTAATGTCTTATTCGGCATGGCCTTATTATAACCCTAACCCTCTAACCCTGACCCTAACCCTAACCAAATAACTCTAAATTAAGTCTTTATTACTTAGCATATGTTCCCCTAGTGTCCAAATAACTCTAAATTAGATGTTTGTTACTTATAATATGTACCCCATACTAAAGTGTTACCAAAAACATATAACTTTGTCTTGAATTTGAAAAAAAACAACAATTTTATTTTTCACTAAAGAAAGGTTCGGTGAATGCGCATATGAAACTGGTGGGGTTCTGTACCTCCAACAAGGATAAGAACCACTGATCTAGAGATATAGTTTAAATGGTAAATGGGTTATACTTGCATAGCGCTTTTCTACCTTCAATTTACTCAAAGCGCTTTGACACTATTTCCACATTCACCCATTCACACACACATTCACACACTGATGGCGGGAGCTGCCATGCAAGGCCCTAACCACGACCCATCAGGAGCAAGGGTAAAGTGTCTTGCTCAAGGACACAACGGACGTGACTAGGTTGGTAGAAGGTGGGGATTGAACCAGGACCCCTCAGGTTGTTGGCACGGCCACTCTCCCAACCGCGCCACGCTGTCCCTTTTACATTGTTTTATAGTGGTTGTAACTCCCTCCAAATAGCACAGACACAATGGCTTTCTTGAACTGATTTATTTGAAGGCTTCCTTTCCCTTCAAATTCACCGTGAAAACTCGTTGGCCTGCATGCTTCTTTTAGGAGGAAATTGGGATCTTCAGGCTCTTATAGCCCAAACGCTTGAAGTCCTTGTGACACTTTTTAGTCTTTGGGACAGTCAGTCTCTCTCTTTCTGCCTTCACATGGCATGAAAAATGTTTACTCATACCCGGAAGTAGCTTCCTTACATCAGACGACAGACCAAACGAGACACTTCAAAATAAAAGTATGCCCACAAACTTAACAAAAAGGCATGACATTACATTTTTAACCATAGTAATTTAAATATAGCCTTCTTATGAACTTTTATGCATTTTGATTTGAATTCCCTTTTATGAACTTAACTTATTATTCTGTTTTTAGAGAAATAAAACAAATGATATTAATTATTAGTAGCAACAGTTACACTCCCACCAAATCACACAAATCTTAATGTGGGATTTCTTTTAAACATTTTTAACTTCAAAATAAACTTCTTCTGTTCTTATACATTTACAATGAAATTGCACTCAAGCAAAAACATGAAACTTAAACTCACTCTGCTTCAAGCAGAATAACCACCTTCTGTACAGGTCTGTCAAGAAACACTGTTTTAGTTGTGGGCTTTCCCCTTTTATCAAATGTGGTTTCACTAACCATCAGTTTTAGTTTCCTCACCCTACCATCTGACCCTGGGTAGACATCGGTGATTCTGGCCAGCTTCCATTCATTGCGTGGTGCCAGGTCGTCTTTCAGAAGGACAATGTCATTGACCTTCAAGTTCCTTCTGTTCTTGTGCCACTTTTGCTTTGATTGTAGATTCAAAAGATATTCCTTTTTCCAACAGGTCCAAAACTCATTGGCCAAATACTGGACTCGACGCCACCTCTTCTTAAGGTACAAATCTTCTCTGACGAATTCTCCAGGTGGGGGCAGTATTATTGTTGACTTCATCGTGAGTATATGGTTTGGGGTTAAAGGTTCAGGTCCGGATGGGTCATTTAAGTATTCAGCGGTAAGTGGTCTACTGTTAATGATGGCCATGACCTCATTCAGTACTGTTCGTAGTGAGGTACTGTCGAGCCTTTGCGCCGACTGGTCGAGAACAGCCGTAAGAACACTTCTTATAGTTCTAATTTGCCTCTCCCATATGCCGCCCATGTGACTAGCCGCTGGAGGGTTCATAAGAAACTCGCATCCGAGAGCCTTCACTCTTTCTTGATCCATTCCTGTCATGACTTCAGCAAACTCTCTCCTTGCACCAACAAAATTGGTGCCTTGGTCGCATCTTAGCTGACGAACATTTCCTCTTATGGCAATTAATGTTCTTAAAGCATTGATGAACGCATCAGTTGTCATATCATCAACGACTTCAATGTGTATGGCTCTTGAGCATAGACACGTAAGTATGAGACCATATCTTTTCATGTCCTTCCTTCCATCTTTAACATAGATCGGACCGAAGCAGTCTATGCCGGTGTAAGTGAAAGGTGGAGTAGTCTCTGTTCTATCTTTAGGTAAGTCACCCATTCTCTGTTCTTCAGTACTCCTTCTGTACTTTCGACACTTGACACATTTGAAAATGTGTGACGAGACGACACTGCTGCATCCTAGGACCCACCATCCATTGGCTCGCAGTTCGTTCATCGTCATTCCACGTCCTTGATGATGCACCTTCTCGTGGAAGTGCTTAATAAGCAAGGCTGTGATATGGCTGCTCTTTGGGAGTATTGCCGGATGCTTCACGTGTGGGTGCAATGCGGCTTGACTCAAGCGGCCTCCAACTCTTAAGATGCCTTCTTCATCCAAGAATGGATTTAACTTGCACAGCTTACTGTCTTTCGTCTTGAGAACTGCTTTCTTACGTTCCAAGCTCTTTATCTCATCTGAGAATACTTCTGCTTGAACTAGCTTGATGATAGCAAGTTCTGCTTCTTTTCTTTCTTCCAGACTTGTACTTTCATTAGTTCTTTGTTTCACACCTTTGTGTTCTTTTCCACGTCGTTTCAATCTGGCAATTGCTCTTACTACTCTTGACCAATCAGAGAATTTATTCAGGCGATTCAGCAATGATCTATCTTCTTCTGCCTTGGTGTTACACATGACAGCTTTGCGGAGTTCAGGATCATCTTCCTTGATTTCTCCCACCGTGCACTCTCTTATGGGTAGTTGTGTTTGCATGTTTCTTTTAGAGAAGTCTGATTCAAGGACCTTGATAATGTCCGAGGGAGTAATCTCCTTCATTTTGGTTCGACACACATAGTGTACTTCAGTTTTGAGGTTGAGATAAGGCTCCAAACTTGGTGTCACTTGTCTCAATACAATGTGATGGCTGACTCCGATGGCATCGCCGCAGTCTACATAGGGATTTCGGTGACCAATAATACTCCATCCAAGGTCTGTACGGTGGGCGTAGGGCTGGTTTTCTTTGCCAGACACGACTTCCCTGGGAAGTAAGGCTTGTGAGCAATTGTACCCGATGAGCAAACCTACTCCGCAGTCTTGCAGAGGTGGTATCTTATCTTGGAGATGCTCTAGATGGGACCATGCTTTTGCGGTTTCACCTGTAGGTATATGAGTTCTGTTCGTCGGAATGAACTCACGCGTGTAGACTGGTGGTAAGGCAATCTTCTCACCTGAATAAAAGCCTCTTACTTGCAGGTTGGTTACTCTTTGGGAGCTTACTACTGTAGTTCTTGCAGTCATAGTAGAAAGGTTAAGCTTGACTTGCTCTTTGTCCACTTCCAACGCATCTGCTACTTCACTCAGAACAAAGGTTGTATCACTTTGAGAATCCAACAGAGCATACACAAGGACCTCTTGCGTTGGTTGAGTTGTGGATGACAGCCAGACTGGGATTATTGCAGCCGTTTGTATGTTAGCTTTATGAAGTATTACTCTACATGAAGTAGCATCTTTTGTTCTTTCTTTGTTTTGGGGTGCATGAGGTCTTTCATTAGGATTTTCTTGACTTGTACTTGGTTCGGCTTGCGGTGGCTTTTGTTCATCTTTGGTTCGCTCCTCATGCAGACAAGTTGGATGCTTCTTTTCGCATGTGTCGCAAACACTCCTATTGCTGCAGTTCTTTGAGCGGTGTCCAGACTGAAGACAACCAAAGCATAAACTTTCAGCTTGGATGAACTTTACTCTGTCCGCCACAGCTTTCTCCATGAACTTCCTGCATTTATGCAATGTATGATGGTTCCTTTTACAGAAAATGCATGTCATGACATTATTTTCCTTGGAGTTTGTAGTCTTTTCATTGAAATTTGTCTGTGTCTTTTCATTAGAACTTGTGTTCAACGTATTTGCTCCAAAGCTTTGTTGTCTTTGGGACCTTGGCTTGTCGGTCTCACTTGATTTCAGTGACTGCACTGAAGTGATAGGGTTGCAGGCGACTTTAGCTTCCCAAGTTAGAAATCTGACAAAATAACTGAAAGAGGGGAATTGTTTTTTCTCTCGTTCCATTTCCATAACCTTTCGATTCCAAGCTGCGATCAGCCAATCTGGTAACTTAGAAAGGATCTTCCTGTTTTCATTACAGTCATTCAGAATCTCCAATGCCTTGATGTTAACCATGGCAGCCTCACAACTGCGGAGAAAATCTGTGAACTCTCGGAGCTCAAGGCTATCCTTAGAACCCATCTTAGGCCACGCTTGGAGCTTGTCTCTGTATGCTTTTGCGATTGTAAATGGGTTTCCGTATCGCTCCTCTAGAATCTCCCATGCAGCAGTATAGGCAGATTCAGTTCCGAGCAGGAAGTAACCATCAAGAGCTTTCTTGGCTTGACCACCTATGTATCTTCGTAGGTAGTATATTTTCTCATTCTCTTGTATATTCTTCTGGTCTATCAAAGTTTGAAAAGATAGTTTCCAGTCACTATATTTCAATGGATCCCCACTGAATATTGGAGGTTCAGGAATTGGGATTCTGTTGGCACTTAAAGCACCTGCTAGCATCTTAACGAGCTCTGCTGTACTGTCATTAGAGGTTTTCTTAACCTTTGTTACGGAAGATCTATGTGTAGACAGATGACTTGGGGGTGCAGATACTTGGTCATCTTCTTCAAATTCATCTCCTAGCACGTCACTCCGCTCTTCTTTGACACTCCCTTGATCATATATCAGCATTCTCGCCTTTGCTGCATTAAGACCTTTCACTGTCTCCAATTTCTTTATCTTTCTCCGTTTTTCCCCTAGAGTCCTTTGTAGAGCTACATGCTCTTCTTCTAGTTGAGCTTTTATTTTAGCTTCCTCTTCTTCTTGCTGTAAGCAACGTTTTCTGGCTGCTGCCTCTTGTTTAGCTTCCTCTTCTTCTTGCTGTAAGCGACGTTTTCTGGCTGCTGCCTCTTGTTTAGCTTCCTCTTCTTCTTGCTGTAAGCGACGTTTTCTGGCTGCTGCCTCTTGTTTAGCTATCTTCTTTCTAGCTTCTTCTTCAAGAAGGTTTAATTCCAATTGTTCTCTTTCTTGCTCTTGTAGCACTAGAACAGCTTGGCTTGCAGCAGCTTCAGCAGCAGCTTCTTGGCGACCCACAGAAGACTTGGTGCTTCCTTGCACTGGGTAGCCTTTCCAAATAGACATGACAGAGCTTTTACAAGTTGAGTCAAATATAGAACCAGCTTCTGGCCATTCTGTCTCTTCTTCTGGAATATTTCCATCCAGACGGTTTGCAGCTACAGAGAGAATAAAAATGGAAGTCTGTGCACACACGTCCACTTTTCGTCGTGTTTCCTGTTCTGGAGTTGAAACTTGGCGTAGCTCTTCATAAGCACTCATGACATCTGCAGAAAGACGTTTGATTTCACCAATAATGGAATTAACTAATGACTCATCCAAAAGCTCTTTTGATGATAATGGTGTCTTAGCAGCTTTAGCCTGAGCTCTCCATCTTCCATAACTGGCGTTGAACTTAAACTGAAGTGCGTTGATTTTCATAATGTGCATTCCTTTACCCTTTTCTGTTAGGGTTCTTGGTCTTGCACCTCTCCTCAGCTCTTGATTTTCCTCTTGCTGCTTTTCCTCTTCAGCACCACTCTCATAAGCCTGTACAGGTGTCAGTAGGACATCTTCCTTGTCCCTGTCACTGTCCCTTACCTGTTCTGTAGGCCCACCTGACTTTGACATTTTTAATCAATTAAATTAAACACACTTTTAAATGTTTTTAAATTGTCCAATATGTATCAACAGAAAATATTAGCAATAGAAGAAATTTTAAATCACCCTTAGATGAACTTGTCCAATGCAAATATCAATAAAATGTAGATACCTTAAATGTAAATACCTTAGAGCTTAAACAAATACAAATCTTAAATTTAACCTTTGAATATCACTTTGCAAAACACTCAAAAGATATGCAGTTTAGATCACTTCAAAATATATGCAATCAAAGGCAATTAGGAAAATATTAAAGACAATAGGAAAGCTTCAATATTAAATTAAATGGCCAATAAACTACTTTCACTTATTTAGCAAAACGCCCTTTTAACTTGGAGTGATATCAAAAAATGAAATGAGAAAAAAGTGTAGTGTCCTTAATCTAGTGTCCTTTAAATGTCTCTTGTATGACAAGGTTCTTTTAACTTAAATGAGCAGATAAGTCCAGACGTTTACCACACACTCTACAGTATGTTCATACATTTCAGTCTCTTCTTAATCACTCTTTAAGTGTCCAGTGTTCCTTATTGGCTTCTTAACAGCCCACTGAAAACTCTGTGATTACCTGTTTCTTCCTTTTGAGTGTGTGCGCGAGGGGGGAAAGGGAGGGGGGATGGGCTCTTCTACTCCGTGCTGATGGCTGCTCTGCCCATGTTGTTTTATGTTGCCGACAGTCTCAGCGTTGTCCACTGCGTCGTTGAACAGTGCGAGTTTTCACTGTAACTCCCTCCAAATAGCACAGACACATTGGCTTTCTTGTACTGATTTATTTGAAGGCTTCCTTTCCCTTCAAATTCACCGTGAAAACTTGTTGGCCTGCATGCTTCTTTTAGGAGGAAATTGGGATCTTCAGGCTCTTATAGCCCAAACGCTTGAAGTCCTTGTGACACTTTTTAGTCTTTGGGACAGTCAGTCTCTCTCTTTCTGCCTTCACATGGCATGAAAAATGTTTACTCATACCCGGAAGTAGCTTCCTTACATCAGACGACAGACCAAACGAGACACTTCAAAATAAAAGTATGCCCACAAACGTAACAAAAAGGCATGACATTACATTTTTAACCATAGCAATTTAAATATAGCCTTCTTATGAACTTTTATGCATTTTGATTTGAATTCCCTTTTATGAACTTAACTTATTATTCTGTTTTTTAGAGAAATAAAACAAATTATATTAATTATTAGTAGCAACAGTTACAGTGGTTGTAGTTTGCAGGGGATAACACAGAGGTGTTTTTTTATTGTTTTGGTCATCTTATTTGAAACACATTACAGTCTGGGCAGTCACGTTCAACACCACAGAAATCACAATCTATAAAAAATGAACATAGATACATTTCACATACTAGATTGTAGTGATGTAGTGAGTCATGCCATTACCTGTGATTGCTCATTGTTATAAATGTAAATATACATTTAATTAATTAATTAATTAGTTAATACATTTAACACTATGTGAGTTGTGTGGTCCTCTGTGTTTTTAAATGTGTATTTCTGTTTATTGTTTTAATTGGTTTTACCCTTTAAAATCGTTTTTAATCATATTTATTTTTATATTGGTTTTATATTGGTTTTGTATTTATTTATTTTGTTTTTATTCAGTCATTGGTGGAGCTAAGGATAGTATTTGAATCTTGTTTTTAATAAACATGTTTGTTGTTTAAATGTGCTATGTAAATGAAGTGGATTGGATTGAAATAGTGCTTTTTTGCAACTCTTGGACTACTGAACCACTTTTCCTGAGTGGGAGCATACTGTAAAACCAAACATATTCCAGCCAGGTGTTTTCAGCCATCTGCAAGCTATGTGATGCTTCTCCTCCCACACACACCTACTCATTTGCCCCAGGCTCAACCAAATCAATATATCATTAGCTGGGCTCTATTCTACCCCCGCTTGCTTTACCTCCCTCACATTTCATGCTGTGCAGCTCCCTTTACCTCGTCTCTCATCTTCACCCCTCTGGCCTCCCCACTCTTGCTGCAGCTCTCTGTCCTTGGAGTATTTCTCTGAGCCCAATGCTGCAAATATGAAAGCAAGGTAAAAAAAAAAATGGGAGGGTTAAAGGTGTGTCTGTATTGGGGAGGGGATGTGTGTCATCTCAGGTGTATGGAATGAGGGGCAGGCTTCGCAAAGATGTGAGGAAATACAGAAAAGTGGCATAAGGGGGGATGGGATCTTGTCTGGCTGAAAACAAATGTGTGATAGTGACTAAACCTCCACCAGGCGAGTGAGTAATAGCAGAGGCCGTCATGTCAGAAACTCTCTCTCTTGATGCTGAGCCTATGAACTCATGAAAGGCTGTCAGCATCACTGCATACTATCTGCAGGTAGCACCACGCCCCTCACCTAATGCACAACAAAGTATGTAAGCCAGGGGTGTCAAACTAATTTTAGATCGGAGGTCACATGGAGAAAAATCTACTCCCAAGTGGGCCAAACTGGTAAAATCACAGCACGATAACTTAAAAATAAAGACAACTTCAGATTGTTTTCTTTGTTTAAAAATAGAACAAGCACATTCTGAAAATGTACAAATCATAATGTTGTTGGGGGTCGCGGTTAATAGTATTCTATCTTTATGTGTCGTTATTTATACTTTCTGAATACATTATGTGACAATGTTCATCAGTCAATTCATTGGTGTTCATTTTCAAGCCTGAGGGAACTCTCCTGAAGTACTATCTATCTATCTATTTATCAAGATAAAAAAATAATATCAAAATAAAATTACAGGATGTTATTTATGTAGTTTGCTCATTTTCCTCGACTGGTGCACTAACATCATGTGTTTGTTTGTTTTTTTACATATTTAGCATCATCTATAAAAATACAAACAATTGCAATTGTGATGTCTAGTGGACACATTTAGAACAGCAGTTCCTTTTATACAAAAATTTCAGCTTTGATTGATTGATTGAGACTTTTATTAGTAGGTTGCACAGTGAAGTACATATTCCGTACAATTGACCACTAAATGGTAACACCCGCATAAGTTTTTCAACTTGTTTAAGTCGGGGTCCACTTAAATTGATTCATGATACAGATATACTGTATACTATCATATATACTATCATCATAATACAGCCATCACACAAGATAATCACCAGGGTGTATACATTGAATTATTTACATTATTTACAATTTGCTCATTTTTATACTTAGCAAACTCATCCCTACGGGCCGGATAAAACCTGTTCGCAGGCCGTACGTTTGACTCCCCTGATGTAAGCAGACATTTTCAGATTTTTTTAAAAATAACATTTTCAATTTATGGACCGCAATAGTTCCAACACCCTAACCCCGCAGCCCCACCCCCCATTGTTGTTAATTGTTCATATACTCCATCATCTGATTTTTTGCTCACTCTTTTTCCCCACTCAGAATGATGTGAGGAGGGGTGAAGAAGAGGGTAATTAAAATGGGGATGCTGTGCAGTCAAGTGTAACCAGCAAGCGGGCAAGAAAGAAGAGATGAACAAGTGCAGAACGGGCAAACTGTAATATGTTGTTTCATTTTCAGCAGTTTCCTGGGTTGAATCATTCAACTTATCTGTCCCCATTTGAATCACATCAGGCCCAGAGGTGCAGTTCTGGGATGCATGAGGGATAGAGGCAGATGAGCACTATATCCCACCTGTGTGGTTACTGCAGAAAAAAGGGATTGGCAACACCTGGGAGGGTGCAGATGGAGGAGTCACCTTGAGGGAGAAGCGGTGAGAGGAAGGAGAAAATGGACACAGCGACAATTCCATCTAATCTTTTCAGGTCATGCATGAGCAAATAACTGCTATGAACAGTTTGTAATACTGTACATCCAGCCATTGTCTATAACACTTATGCTCATTATGGAATGGGTAAGATGGTGCATATCTCTGTTAAAAATGGGCAAGATGGTCACCAGTCAATCACAGGGTAGCCTACAGACAAACAAGCAGTCCCACTCACATTCAGTACATGGAACATTTTAGTTTCCAATTAACCTAACAATCATGTTTTGGGACGTGGGAGGATTTCACATGTACCCCATGCAGACATTCAAACTCCATGACGTGTGGCCAACATAGGTCACTGTGTGGAATACATCAAATATTAAAATCTGATAAAGCATTCTCACAACATTCACAACGTTGGTGATAAACATCAAGAACCAAATAAAAAAATATAACTGCATGCATCTGGTCAGGATGCCACCCGAACGCCTCCCTAGGGAGGTGTTTAGGGCACGTCCGACCGGTAGGAGGCCGCGGGGAAGACTATGTCTCCCGGCTGGCCAGGGAACGCCTCGGGGTCCCACAGGAAGAGCTGGACGAAGTGGCTGGGGAGAGGGAAGTCTGGGCTTCCCTGCTTAGGCTGCTGCCCCCGCGACCCGACCTCGGATAAGCGGAAGAAGATGGATGGATGGATGGATAACTGCATGCAGCTTTTCTGACAGCATAGAACCCATCCATCCATCCATCCATCCATTTTCTACCATTTTCTATTCTATACTTAAATCAATCTTTCATTGAGGTTCGAGTTCCATAAAGATATATCTAAATTCATGCGTACAGTGGTGACAAAGGAAAAGCTTTTGCTTAAGCAATTTTCTGTCTGGAAAATGTGTTAATGTGCATTATTTTGAAATTATAACAAAGACTGGACAGTCCCATATTAAACAACAGAGCCATCTAGTGGTGAAATGTATATTAGACGTGACACCAACCCAATATGATTGGGAATGTGGGGTAACTGTGATGGCCTTTGACTTGGAAAAACTATTTTACTAAAATATCATGGGGAAAGTTTTACACAACCGTTTTCAAGTATTGAAGCCCTCCATATGTTTGTAAAGTTTGTAAAAATATAACACTAATATCAACAATTGAGCAATATGAACAACACACACACACACACGCACACACACACACACACACACACACACACACACACGCGCACACACACACACACACACACACACACACACACACACACACACACACACACACACACACACACACACACACACACACATTCTTGTAATTGTTACCTTCTTGAGACCTGAGAAAAACGCCTACCTCTTTAGGACCACCCTTTCTAGATATATAAAGATTTATATTTACAACATTAATCATATATACATACTATGCAAATATAAAAAAGCTTGTTGTGAAAAATGAGTTGAAATTTCACAAAAAAAGGTCACAATTTCACAAGTAAAACTTAGAATTTTGGCATTTTTATGATAAAAGTCGTAATTTTACTCAACGCAAGTCAAAATTTGACAATAAAAACTGAACATTTGTGCAATATTATGATAAAAGTTGGAATTTTAGTCAGTAACAGTCACAATTTTGCAAGAAAAGCTAAACATTTTGGCAATTTTATGAAAAGAGTCATAATTTTACTCGACAAAAGTCACAATTTTATAAGAAAACTTTAAAATGTTGGCAATAGTATAATAATAATTGGACGAAAGTCATGATTTTACTCAAAAAATGTCACTATTTTACAAGAACAACAAAAAAATTGGCAATATTGTGATAAAAGTCAGAATTTTATATGACAAATGTCACCATTTTGCTTTAAAAACTATTAATTTTACATAAAAAGGTAATAATTTTATGAAAAATGTTTGCAACATTACAGAAATAGAAAGAATATGAGAAATTGTTCCCAATTATATAAGAAAAAAGTCGACACATGGTGAGAAAAAGACTGCTTTTAGTAAAAAAAAAAATATTTTTATCTTTTGTTTTTAATTGGTTTTTAATCTTCATTATTTACTTCAAGTTATTACAGTATGTCTCTATACACAAATTTAATTATTTTTTTTATTAATTTTGGCTTACAAAGACATGCACCTTGGGATAAGTTGATTGGCAACACTAAATTGGCCGTAGTGTGTGGATGTGAGTGTGAATGTTGTCTGTCTATCTGTGTTGGCCCTGCGATGAGGTGGCGACTTGTCCAGGGTGTACCCCGCCTTCCGCCCGATTGTAGCTGAGATAGGCTCCAGCGCCCCCCGCGACCCCAAAGGGAATAAGCGGTAGAAAATGGATGGATGGATGGATTAATTTTGGCCAAAATGTGGTGCATTTCAATTTCTTACACACACTTGTTATTACATATGTTCGCCAGATGGGGAAAACTTCAAATGTTTACACATACTTGTTATTTCATATGTTGACCAGAGGGGGAGCACACACATTCAATTTGAAAAATCCCCCTTTTTTGGGACCACCCTAATTTTGATAGATTTCACCACCAGGGGTGCAAATGAGATATTCTCTATTAGATGCAATGGTTTTCCGTATTGGGACCATGATTTCGTTCCTAACTTCTTCACCAGTCATCATATGGAAGGTACTTTTCCTTGTTGATGTCTCAAGAAGGGTAGAAATACAAGAACACGCACACACACACACACACACACACACTGGTTTTTAATTGAAATGGGGACCAAGTTTTTCATCATCACTTGTGGAGACAAAGGAAAATATATATTAGTTTTAACTAAGGATGGATACCATACAGAATTATAGTACTATTAATGCCAGGATAACACATGTTTCACTTTTCAAGAAAACTAATTTAAACTTTCATTTTTACTTTTTATTTTGAACAACATTGAACATAAATAACATTAAAAAAAACTGTTCTACTTCACCAGTCTTGCTGATTATCTCATAATCTACTATTTTAGCTGCAATCTTCTTTTTTAGGCCAACAAGCACAAGTCTGGACAGCAGAAAAGAGTTGAGAAGAAGGCCATTGTAGGAGCAGCAGAGCGGGGCCCAGGACATTAAACATTTGTTTCTAAGAATGATGAGAGAGAAAACCTACTGAGTGTGGCTGAAACAAATAACCTATACACTGTAAAATGTATTAGCAGTCCTAACTCAAAAGAATAAGTTGAACAAACTTATTGTCAAAAAAAATACTTTACTTCATTATATCTAGTAAAATGTACTAGAAACCACTTGACTACTTTACTATTGTTTTAAGTACTGATAACTCACAATAATCTAATTAATATTACAACTGGGTTTAAAAACCGCTGCAACTACACTAACAAGCCAGTAGTTAGCAGAACTACATACAACAACAAAGGAGCAGTTAAGAAAACAGAAAAATAATATTGTACACTTTCCCACCGTTTGGAAGACCCGAGACTCAGAGACTCGAGACAAGAGACAGGACCGGGATGAGAGAAGAAGAAGCCAACGTCGACGACACACTCCTCCCCCACTCGCCAATACAGGTACATCTGAACTACAAGGTAAGTTGTCATGTAGATAACAAATGTTGACTTAATAGTTGTTCTGAATGATATTAGCAAGGACTTGGCGTTTCCTTTGCTAACTGGCATTTTTTAGTGTGGGCGCTGCACCCGTGAGACAAGTGGATCGACAGGACTCTGATTGCTGACTTTGTGGAGTGGTTTTAGGCAACCCATCTGCTTCTTATTGTGGACAAGACCAAGGTGCTGGTCATAGACTTCAAGAAGAAAATGACCCCTGTGGAGCCCATTAACATCCAGGGCCGGGAGGTGGTAGTAGTGAGGCAGTACAAGTACCTGGGAGTCCAATTGAACAGCAGACTGGACTGGAAGGACAACAGCAAAGATGTTTACAAGAAGGGCATGAGCAGACTAGGCTTAGGTTATTTAATGTGTGCAGCAAGCTGTTGGAGATATTTTTTCAGTCTGTTGTGGCCAGTGCCCTGTACTTTGCAGTGGTTTGTTGGGGGTGCAGCACCAGCAAAAGGGACTTAAACCGGATTGACAAACTGATCCGGAAAGCCTGCCAAACTATTGGCATGCAGTTGGAGGCGTTTGTGTCAGTGAGGGACAGGAGGACACTGGACAAAGTGTTTGTGTCAGTGAGGGACAGGAGGACACTGGACAAAGTGTTTGTGTCAGTGAGGGACAGGAGGACACTGGACAAACTGTTCGCCATCATGGACAATCCTGCCCACCTACTCCACCTGACAATTGAGGGACAGCGGAGCTTATACTCCAACTGGCTCCTTCAGCTTCGTTCTCACAGTGTGCGATTCAAGAACTCCTTCATTACGCACTCCATCCAGCTGCATAATCACTCGCCATACCGCAATATATATTTGTCTATTACCAGACCGCTTACTTCTCTTTGTTTATAATGTATATTTTCTGGTGGCTCTACTTTTTTTTATGCTGCCTTTTTTTTACTGCAGCTGTTGCATATACTGTAATATTGTACATGGTAATTGGGCTTTGTTATATATATATATATTGTATATATTATATACTGTATATATAATATGCAAATATTACATATATGGTATATTTATATCACTACTATGGTACATTTTAGGCTACTTTATACCTTTTGTTTTTCGCCCTCTTTTTGTGCCTTTGTGTGCGTTATCCTTTCCATCCGAATCCTTTCCACTCTTTGTAACTCTGTAATCATAAAATATTTTGCTCAGTTGAATTTCTGCTAGTACAGTAAGTGGTGTTGTTTGAAATTAGTTTAACATGCCTCGCCTCAGCTGTGTTTGTTATTTGTGACATTTGATTGTGCAACTATACATGCATTGTTAATGACCTTTGGCTGTGCACTTTTCACTGTGATAATTTCCTGAGTTTAAAAATCCATACATTTTTGATGTTTCTGTTATTATTATCTGCTTGGCATCTAAAGTGAAAATCAAATGATTCAAATTTCATAGAAGGTTGTATAATTATATTGATGTTGGAATTGCATAACAACAGGTTTTAATGCTTTTGTGACCATTTAGTTGGTTGAGAACTGTCTAATTCGGAAATAATTTGTATTTTCTTACATACAGTAGAAACGTACTGTATTTCATAGCACAAACTAGAAGGCAATAAAGGAATGCTATAAGTTGATATAACTGTACTGAGGCTCTTTATTTGAAATGCTAAGGGAAAGCTAACATATTTTGGAAGCATAATGTTTTGGCAGTTATGGTAGTATGGTTTACTTAATATTTTGAAGGCAATCGGCTTCCATGGTTTTATCTAGTAAATCATACTGTTGATTTTAGTAGGAATAACTAAGAAATCCCAAGTTGCAGTTTAAGTAAAGCTAAATTAAATAAATAAATAACCATGAATGAAGACAGAGTTTATAGCACTTGAAATCATTAGGTTGTGTAAACTTACCATTCCTTGTAGCCAGTACTTAATCATGAGTACTCCTAACATAATTTCTTAAGTATTCTAAACAAACAATATTTTAGTGACTTAAACTCAAGTGAAATAGTACTTTACTTAAAAATCATTTGTTAATACAACACAAATATATATATTCAGGTCAACTATGGTCATAATGTTACTTTACTTAGTTTTTTCAAGGAAATCGGTTTGTGTGCTTTATTTTAAGTAAGGTCAACTAATTGGATTTTACAGTGTACTTGTTCATTCATTTAGAGTCTGTAACATTACATTTGAAGGGCACAGGCTGGACTCTGGAGCCTATGTTAGCTGTCATCTGGCTGCGCTACACTCTGGACAAGTCGCCAGTTCATTAAAAAAAAGTCGTCAGTTCTTTGTAGAGCAACGGTGTGACTGTGTGTTACACATATATTACCGTTGGACAGTGCTCCAGTATGCGCCCATCAGATGCTGCATTGAATTTTATTATGACACATTCAAGTTCTACTTAGTAATTACAAATGTTTGCAATAATAGTTATTAAACATTACTAATAATTGATAATTACTGAGCTACTGAATAATGACCTTCATTAGATGCTTGTAATTAATAATTATGAGCATCTGACGAAGGTCAGTTACGTTACCATGTTGTGTTCAATGTGGTCTTGTAAAATGTACTATTAGTGGGAGGTTTTATAGCCTAAACACAAAAAGTTAAAAGACAACTAATAATACATAATTTACATAATAATACTTTGACTTGTTAAATGGTAACTCGTAAAAAAGGAAACAAATTGGCTGTAGTACAACAGGCATCGTCAAAAATACCAAAAAAAAGAACATTGAAGGTGGCTTAGAGGTGCCCACAGTGATACTCTTTCAAGGGGCTCAGAATTCCTAGCAATGTCCCAACACACGCGCACACACACACACACACACACACACACACACACACACACACACACACACACACACACACACACACACACACACGCAAATGACACATTAGGTATGATCAGTTATTAGTATATTAACATTTCAGCTTTTTCTTACACAATACACATTTTTGCTCTATTTTTCCATTTTTAATGGTTTTCTTAGTTTTTTTCATGTTTTTGTACTGTTGACCATTAGAAATCAGCCCACTTGGGTTGCCGCACTTTGGACACCCCTGGTGTCTTTCACTGGAAAGGCAAAGTGTTTGTAAGCAAAGAAAGAAGGTCTGCAAGCTCTGTCTTCTTAGCATCAAAGGCTGATGTCGCATGCTTCCACGCCTCGTCTTTTTACTCTGCCTGGGCTTGTGGAGGGTCACTGCATGCCTGGATCTCTGCTCCTGTGGTGGATGTACTTGCATTTGTGTGTACCGCATGCTAAAGAGGCTGTTTGCAACATTTACACAGATGCCTAGTGGGCGCGAACTTTCCAATGTATTTTACACGTTATATCCCGCCCTCTAACGGCGTCTCGTACATATTTACGTTCGTATGTTACACATGCACGCACATTAGCTTAAGGTGTTGTTAGCTAATAATAGTAATTTGGATAGCTAGCGTTAGCTGTCATTGAATCATTACAACACCATGACTGCAAATTGTTTGTTGCTTCTCTTGGACTACTTTTGTATGTGTGCACGTACGTGTTGACGAGACTGGGTGAGTTACCGCAGTAAATAGTAAATACCAATCATTGTATTCTGGCCGGTAAAAATCTTTATTACATAAACTTTGTAATTGTAAAAAAAATAGACAATTGTCAAACAAATGTGTTCTTTTAAACCACTGATGGTAACATAAGCTAGTTGATGGTGTTTTGTTTTTTTTTGCTTTGGAAAAATGTTACTGTGAGGAAGTTCAAAGTCAATCAATCAAAGTTAACTTCCATCCATCCATCCATTTTCTACCGCTTATTCCCTTCGGAGTTGTGGGGGGCGCTGGAGCCAATCTCAGCTACAATCGGGCGGAAGGCGGGGTACACCCTGGACAAGTCACCACCTCATCGCAGGGCCAACACAGATAGACAGACAACATTCACACTCACATTCACACACTAGGGCCAATTTAGTGTTGCCAATCAACCTATCCCCAGGTGCATGTCTTTGGAGGTGGGAGGAAGCCGGAGTACCCGGAGAGAACCCACGCAGTCACGTGGAGAACATGCAAACTCCACACAGTTTACTTATATAGCCCTAAATCACGAGTGTCTCAAAGGGCTGCACAAGCCACAATGACATCCTCGGCTCGGATCCCACATCAGGGCAAGAAAAAACTCAACCCAATGGGATTACAATGAGAAACCTTGGAGGGGACTGCAGATGTGGGGACCCCTCATCCCCCCTGGGCGACCGGTGCAATGGACGTCGAGTGGATCTAGCATAATATTGTGAGTAGTGTGAGAGTCCAGTCCATAGTGGGGCCAGCAGGAGATCATCGTGAGCGGAGACAGTTCAGCAGCGCAGAGACATCCCCAACTGATGCACAGATGAGTGGTCCACCCTGGGTCTCGACTTTGAACAGCTAGCGAATCATCTGCTCCCCTCTCCACGAAGGAGAGGGGGGCAGAGCAGAAAAGAAACAGCAGATCAACTGGTCTAAAAGGGGGGTCTATTTAAAGGCTAGAGTATACAAATGAGTTTTAAGATGGGACTTAAATGCTTCTACTGAGGTAGCATCTCTAACTGTTACCGGGATGGCATTCCAGAGTACTGGAGCCCGCAGACTTTTTTTGGCTCTGGGAATCACTAATAAGCCGAAGTTCTTTGAATGCAAATTTCTTGCCGGGACATATGGTACAATACAATCAGCAAGATAGGATGGAGCTAGACCGTGTAGTATTTTATACGTAAGTACCGTAGTAAAACCTTAAAGTCACATCTTAAGTGCACAGGAAGCCAGTGCAGGTGAGCCAGTATAGGCGTAATATGATCAAACTTTCTTGTTCTTGTCAAACGTCTAGCAGCCGCATTTTGTACAAACTGTAATCTTTTAATGCTAGACATAGGGAGAACCGAAATGAATACGTTACAGTAATCGAGACGAGACGTAACGAACGCATGAATAATGATCTCAGCGTTGCTGGTGAACAAAATGGAACAAATTTTAGCAATATTACGGAGATGAAAGAAGGCCGTTATATTAACAGTCTTGATGTGTGACTCAAAGGAGAGAGTTGGGTCGAAGATAATACCCAGATTCTTTACCGAGTCGCCTTGTGTAATTGTTTGGTTGTCAAATGTTTAGTTGGTATTATTAAATAGGTGTCGGTGTCTAGCAGGACCGAGTTGCAAACAGCACTTTAAATTCAATATCCCTCTGTATTGAAACATTAATAAAAGTCCAACAAAAAACAAACCAAAGCAAATTCCTGTAAGAAACAAAGTAAATCCAACAAATCCCTTTCACACACCCATAATATTAGCACACAATACATTTCATAGGATAATTTGTGTTTTATAACCACCCAGAATACACTACATATAAGTGATGAAGGAAATAAACTTTTATCTTTATTAAAGACTTATTCTGGCGATAGTGTCAATAGTGTTTCACACTTTTTTATGACAGGGCTGTCACTCGCAACATTCTTTGGCCCCATGGTGCATTATTTGCAGTCATACTGTTACGTGTACAGGAGGAAGGAGACGGCACAAACAGGAGGGACGTCGTTTAGCTCTATTTATCATATGTATATATATATATATATATATATATATATATATATATATATATATATATATATATATATATATATATATATATATGTATATACATATATATATATATATGTATATATATTTATACACACAATAGAATGGAGTGTGTAAATAATCCAAAATGTGTGTGTGTGAGACTATGTGTAGGACTTAACTGAGTGTTACCGGGAGTGTTGAGCGAGAGGTGCGGAAGTCCAAGCTCGGAGGTCCGTGAGACACACAGGAAGTCGGGGGCTATAGCGAGGTGTCAAAGTCCGTGTCCAGGCGAGAGGTTGAGATCCAAGATGCTGCCAGGGAACCCGAGGGAATGCGGGGAGACGAGACACACTGCTTGTGACGTGGAAACAAAGGTAGGCTGCAGAGAGGCGACAAGGAGGAACACAAGACAATTTGATCACGAAGGGGGAGAAAACACACAGAGAGCAAGAGTGCATAGAGCGAGATTTTCGGCTTACTGTACTGGAACAGATGTCTACGTTCTGGCCCCGGATAGCAGGTTGTGCAGGCTTAAGAAGGCAGGTCTCATCATCAGCTATAGGTGTGTTGATTGCCGGCGATTGATTGCAACTGCTTGCTGGCACGCGCCTGGCGCCGTCTTGGAGCTGCGCTCAGGAGAGCGCACAGATGAATGCGCACTGGAATGCACCCGGGCCGTACACATACTGATTTTAAACTAGTACAGAGAACCAACACGTGGGATTCTTTGTTGGTGCACTCAATTAAGCAGAATGATACGCAGCAGACAAACAGACCAGTTTGTTATGTACAATGTTTGGCCGTACAATCAGGGGCGGATTAAGAAACTTTGGCCCCCTGGGCCTGACATGGTCTTGGCCCCTCAACCCCGCGCGTGCACGCGCACGCGCACACACACGCACGCACTATGCAAGAAATACTGTATACTGTGAACAGACATGCACACTGTACTGTACAGAAGAGTGCACATACTGCACACACACTATTAGGTATACCACACAGACAAGCACAGGTTTCACACAGACACAGGTAGGGGGAGGGGATAAATGGCCTAAAAATAAAAATTTTGGAAAATGATTACGCCCACTTCAGTGATGGTGCATTGGGTCATTTGAGAGATATTATGTATTGGAAGTTGGTACCTATCATGAAATAAACCCCCCACCCCACCCAAAAAACTAAATTGGACATGATTTTGCCCCCTTTTCCTCCCTTCTATCATTAAAAATAAAATAATATCTTAGGAAAACACTTTGGCATAACGGCAGCTGTGCAGCAAATTGAGGCTCAAAGTCTGTATCTATTTTGTGGGAAAGCTTGAGGAGGAGAAGGAGAAAGGTAAAATGATAACACATGCATCGGAGAGCACCACAAAGAAAGGTGTAGGCCAGTTCATGGTACAAGAGCTGCATGCAGGTCAAGATAGCCCATTTCCTCTGCCTGTCTTACCCATTCACCGAGAGACCACTGAGGACATAGAAATGCAAGTGGATATGGGGTTCGAAATACTGGCGTCGGTCAGAGGAGTCAATGTGGAGGATGTTTATAAACTTGTAGATGCACATATGACTGACAGCACAGAGCACAACAAAGGCTTTTCAAAGCTGTTGGCAGAGATGAACAACTTGGAAAAACCAGCAGGGCAGATCTTTTGTGGCACCCACACTACACTGGGCTTCAGCAGTGCCATGAATAAAGTGATGCGGTTGGCGGAGGCCGATATGAAGATGGAGCAAGTGCTACAGAGTTTCATGGTGGATCTGGATGTAGACAGCAAGAATGCTATAGTGGCTGGACAGGCACTGGACATGTCCTGAACTCAGTGTCAGACGTGGCTGCCGAATACTTGGATGAAGTGAAGCAGCTGACAGATCTCATGCTGCCCCATCTGAAGACTGTCCTGGCCAGGCAGAGGATGGACTATGGGATGGATGAGGAGACCTTCCCAATGGACCCTGTCAGTGAACAGGCTAGTAACATTGATGGCACCCCTGTGCACAACATTGGGATGGAGAGACAATGTGGCAAGGTGGACTACAGACTGAAGAAGTTGGGCACACTGAACGCAGTCAATAGGTCAATAATTTTACAGAAGAGCCAGGAGCTTCAGAGGTTTCAAGGCAGCAGCACAAGCAAAAAGAGAGGTTGAACTCAACTGGAGTAAACTCATGAAGGCAAAATTCGAGAGTTGGGCTGACGAGAAACAAGAGATGGCTCAAAGACAGGAGAAGAAGAGACTAGACATGCTGGACACACTGAAATCTTTTGGTGGCCCCTTCACGATAGTGGGGAAGTTGAAAAGTTCCTTGTCGATGAAAGTCTGAACAAGAATGCAAAGCTGCAGAGAATGAAGCTTGAGGTTCAGTTTGCCAGAGAAAGCACCAAGCTTCTGCCTAAAGTCAATCCTATCTTCAGAATCCAGGTGACAGACAGTTCCCAGAAATGGCGAAAGTGCAATTCTCCCAGTCATAATGGATACTTAGAATTTTATGGTGGTGGTAAGTATTCATGAAAACAGGTAGCCTAACATTAGTGAATGGGTGAATTCTGGAAATAACAACCTAAAAATCTTACACAGTGCACCTTTAAGCAAGGGGTTTCTTTCGTGCTTTCAATTTCGCAAAATCATCCACTACATCATTGAAGTCCAACTCTCTTGTCAGCTCACTCTCAATTGCCATTAGAGATAACGCATTTTAATCATTCTTGTGCGCAGCTCATTTTTGACTCTTGACAAAAGAGAGAATGAGCGTTCTCCCTCACAGTTACTGACCGGTAGAGTGAGAAAAATATGTAGCGCAATGTATGTATTAGGAAACATAGGCTGTAGTCCAAAATGTATTATTGTTTTGAGCAGTCCTGAAGGGGTCCTCTCCTCATCAGTGTTGTTGAGCTGTATAAAAGATTTGAACTGTATAAGGTCCTGTCCAAGACTTTCATTGAGGTCAGATGAGTATGATTCAGTGAGAATCTTGGCCTTGTGAAGGACTGAAGCATTGGACTCTGTATCCAAAGAGAAAAGGACACTGAACAAATTGTTCAGATGTTTGTAGGCCTCCAGACGGTGATTAAGGCTTGAACTCAGTTGATCAATAGAGGCAATAAATGTCTCTATTTGAAACAGTTGCCTTCCCTCAAGCACAACATCTGGGGATGCTGATTCATCAGCAAACTTTTTACGTTTCTTCGTCCGTTCAACCCTGTAAGATGGGGTGCCACCCAACATGTTTAAGGTTTTCTGCTCAAAATGATCAAATAGATCTCTTTGGGAGAGAACAAAGGTGCGCAGCGATTCCAGCAATCTAACTGCTGTACCAAGGTCCATGTCTGCTTTTTGAAGTTGCAGACTTGTGGCCTGAAATCTGGACAGAACAGTGTCCCAAAAGCCTGCCATGAAGGCCATCTCAAGTGAATCCAGCTTCCGCACTAGACTGTCAGCTTCAGTTTGTGTGTCTCGTTTCTCTGTGTCATCAGTGGAAATACCCTGTAGTGCTGCTCTTATTTTACTGTAGTTCTGCCACAGTGCTTTGGTAGATTCTGCACGGCAACTCCAACGCGTGTTCGATAAAGCTTTAAGTGTGAGATCTATGTTGGAATTGCCAAATACCCTGTCCCATCGGTGTGTGGATGCAGTTGTGAAGTTGTAAATAGACTGAATCAAGTCAAAATACTTAGAGACTTCATTTCCACATCTGTCAATGCTGTTGACTCCCACCAAATTCAAAGAGTGAGCTGCACATGGAATATAGTGTATTAATGGGTTGCTTTTCTTTAAGTGAGCCTGCAACCCATTATACCTCCCTGACATGTTGCTGGCATTATCATAAGCCTGCCCCCTGCAATTTGACAGCTCTAACCCTAGATTTTCCAACACAGACATGACACAGTTAGCCAAACTTTCACCTGTATGGCTAGTAATGGGCTCAAAACCCACAAAGCGTTCAACAACACTGCCCTCTTTGCTAACAAAACGGAATATCAATGTCAATTGGTCCACATGAGATACATCTGGGGTTGAATCCACAATGATAGAGTAGTATTTGCTTGCTTGCAGTTCATCTGCTATAGCCTGTTTGATTTTTGCACCCATCAATTCAATGAATTCCTCACAAATGGTGGAGGACAGATATGAGGTATTACCTCGACCCATCTGCCCAAACTTTCTATTGTGATCCTTTAGAAAGGGATCAAATTCAGCCAGGACCTCCAGAATACCAAGGTAGTTCCCATTGAGAGGAGACCCTAACGATTCATTTTTACCCCTAAATGCAAGGCCCCTTTCTGCAAGGAATTTAATGACTGCAACAACTCTTTGTAACACCTGCCTCCAATAGCTGCTCTCTGCCTGAAACTGTTTGAACAGGTCTGCATCAACTGTGGCACCTGTGGCGCGGTTCAAGACTGCTTGCATGCAGGTTATGTGCTCAGCACTTCGCTCATGTTCACCAAATCTTTCTGAGTGTTTCCAATCACAATAGCCTGTCACAGAATGCGTTTTTGGGGAAAACAGTTTGCATGCAAAGCAGTAAACATTACCAGTAGAGGGAGAGTACATCATCCACTCTCTTTGTACTCGTTGTCCATTGGGCAGGTGTGAAGTAAAATGTTCATTGTTTAGGCATCGGGTTTTGCCTCCTAGCCCACTGTTCCTCACAGAAGCTGGATAATGGCTGTGACGGCTGTGAAATGATTTTGCACCTCTTTGAATAAGAACTTCCTTCATTGACTCAGTGAGGGTATCAGCCCATTTAGCGGGATCACTAGGTAGAGTTGTCACTGTAGATGGTGTAGAAGAAAGATTCAACTCATTTTCTATGCTGTCCAGAGGTGCAGTGACCTCACATTCATCCGAGCAACTGTCTACTGCTGAGTTGGTTGAATCATTAGCATCCGAAGCATTTGGTTCAGTGCGTACACTTGTAGTGGTCTCAGGATCTTGGGAGCTACATGCTAGCTCAGGTGCATTGCTAACCTTAGCTGAATTTGCAGTAGCATTTATAGAATTGCTTTCAGCAGATGTCTTTGTACTGAAGAAGCTGGAGATATTTGGAACACTCTAAAGTAAAACTGATTCCTTTTTTTTCTTTTCTTGCTGAATTTTTTTTCTAGCTCCTCCACTTAGACGTTTATGATCCATATTTCCCTTCTTTCTGTGCACATTGGCTCTTTGCCTATCACAACAGCTTAACCAACTGTGTGTGTGTGTGTGTGTGTGTGTGTGTGTGTGTGTGTGTGTGTGTGTGTGTGTGTGTGTGTGTGTGTGTGTGTGTGTGTGTGTGTGTGTGTGTGTGATGCAATTTTCAAAACTAGCAATCTAGCATTAACAGTCAAAAGCAGAAATCAGCTGATTTCTATAAGAACTGATAACAGATTTCCAATCAATGCTAAACTCAGACAGCGAAAGTCACTAGATGACGTTTTGAGTCGCCAGTCATGTATGGCCAAAAGTCTCTAAATCGAATGCCAACGTTGCTTAATCGCCAACACACTGGGACTCACTGAAGGACTGACAGTGAATAAAAAAAGATGATTAAGATAATTGTGTACTTTTCTCTTCTGATATTTTCACTAAGGACCCCAAGCTATCTGCATGCAGCAACAATGTCTGACAGACAGGAGAGCGGAGTAGTCAGTGATGAATGGCAAGGGAACAGACTGATTTGTACTGAGGAGAAAGAGAGAGCCAATTACAGTGAAATAAATTCCAAAAGAGCCAAGTGACTAGCTGAAGGCAGGGACAAATGCCTTGGAGTGACCAACAAGAGTGCAAAGTACCAAATGGCAAAATGTGGGAAGACCAACAGGCAGATCTGCTTTTACCACTTATCTTCACAACCAAAAAG
Source organism: Nerophis lumbriciformis (assembly GCF_033978685.3). NCBI lineage: Eukaryota > Metazoa > Chordata > Actinopteri > Syngnathiformes > Syngnathidae > Nerophis > Nerophis lumbriciformis. The sequence continues at coordinate 44,158,120 of NC_084548.2, read as the reverse complement.
TCGCTAAATGATGTTTTCAGTCGCTAGCCAGGTATGGCCAAAAGACGCGAAATCTAGCGGTAAAGTCGCTCAATCACACTGACAGTGAAACAAATAATTTTTAAAAAGATAGTAATCGTACAATGTCTTGTACTTTTGTCTTCTTTCTTAATATTTCTCAAAGGACACCAAAATGTCGCTATCTGCAGGCAGCTTGCTAGCTATGATGGCAGCAACAATGTACCTTAGAGTGACTGACCAACAAGAGCTCAAAGTACCTAATGGCAAAATGTGGAGAGACAGACACAATAAATTGCATTAAGATGAAGAGAACTGTTGCTATTATTAATTTTAACAACAACCAGAAAGTCGCTAAATGTCACCAGCCAGGTATGGCCAAAAGTCGCTTAATTGGCCACACACAGTAACAGAGAAACAAACAAACAAAAAAAAAGATCATAAAGATAATAGTTGTACAACTTTGTGTACTTTTGTCTACTTTCTCAATATTTTCACAAAGGACACCAAAATGTTGCTATCTGCAGGCAGCTTGCTGGCTATGATGGCAGCAACGATGTCTGCCAGACAGGAGAGAGTGGTCAGTGACGATCGAATCGAGAAAATGACAAAATGGGTCAAAGACCAAAAAGTTATTAACTGACAGCAGTGACAAATGTCAGACTGTAAACTTTTTTGAAAGAAAAGGACAAAATGGGAAGATGCTGATAATAACAGCAAAATGGAAAATATAAGAATTTCCAAGTAATGCTCAACTCAAGTGTGTGTGTGTCGTGTGTGTGTGCGCGTTAAACTTCTTGTGGAATGATTTCAAATTATCTCTGAGTCTGAACTGAGGGAAAGGAAACCAAATTTTGAGCAGTCACTCACGAGTTCAAAGTACCAAATGAGGAGATTCTAAAAGAACAGACCGGTTTATGAAAGACTCGATGGGGGAGGGGCACAGCTAAGAATACTTGAGTGAGATTCTGTGATCCAAATTCGAGATAGAGCTTTTTGATAATGATAATTTGTCAGAGTAAGGTTGTGTAATCAAAATTTGAGAATGAGCTTTGCCAATCAATCAAGAATATTTGCATTAAGTTCTGTGATCAAAATTCAGAAACAACCTTTAATAATTGATAAAGAATATGTGAGTGAGGTTGTGTGATCCAATTTGAGAATTAGCTTTGATAATAATGATTGAGAGCCTCTGGCCCTCTGTGGATCGTGGCCGCGGGGCCAAGTTGGCCTGGCCCCTTGGGGCCTCTGACCCTCTATGGATCGGGGCCAAGTTGGCATGACCCCTCGGGGCCTCTGGCCCTCTATGGATCGTGGCCGCGGGGCCAAGTTGGCCTGACTCCTTGGGGCCTCAGGCCCTCTGTGGGTCGCGGCCGCGGGGCCAAGTTGACCTGGCCCGTTGGGGCCTCTTACCCTCTATGGATCGTGGCCGCGGGGCCAAGTTGACCTGGCCCCTTGGGGCCTCTGGCCTTCTGTGGGTCGCAGCCGCGGGGCCAAGTTGGCCTGGCCCTTTGGGGCCTATGACCCTCTGTGGGTCGTGGCCGCGGGGCCAAGTTGACCTGGCCCCTTGGGGCCTCTGACCGTCTATGGATCATGGCCGCGGGGCCATGTTGGCCTGGCCCCTTGGGGCCTCTGGCCCTCTGTGGGTCGCGGCCGCGGGGCCAAGTTGACCTGGCCCCTTGGGGCCTCTGACCCTCTATGGATCATGGCCGCGGGGCCAAGTTGGCCTGGCCCCTTGGGGCCTAAGATTATTATTTTTGCAAAAGTAGTTTTGCATGCGTCGCGGCCGCGGGGCCAAGTTGGCCTGGCCCCTTGGGGCCTCTGGCCCCCTGGGCCTGGGCCCGATAGGCCCGTTCATTAATCCACCTATGCGTACAATAGCAGAGAACTGAGACAAAAAATGCTGGCCATTATTTTGGGCGAAAACCAAATCATATGAAAAGTGGAATGATTTGATTAACGTGGACAAGTTGAAAAACGTATTCGGGTGTTACCATTTAGTGGTCAATTGTACGGAATATGTACTGTACAGTGCAATCTACAAATAAAAGTTTCAACCAATCAATCAATCAATGGAGTGCACAAAAAACGTACATGTACAGTTCCATCCCTAATATTAGTGAAAATAACCACGGAGCAGAATTGAAAAGTGCCAATTTCAACAGACAAGTATCAATCCGATGCTGACCCCACCATTGGTATCAATCTACTCGATATTTGGATCGATCCGCCCATCTCCAACAGCCACAACGTTTGTGAATTTCTGCCAGTAGGTGGCCTCGGTCTAATGTGTGTCAAACAAAAATAAACCCACAGGGAATACAGTGATGTACTGGATTGATATTTTTGGCATCCTAGCACACAAAGAGGGAGTCAATAGAACACCGCCCTTAATATTCACAAGAAAGTACATTAAAGCGCCCGTTGTTATCTCGCAGTAGGCTAATACTAGCTCATGCTAACTTCCGGTGGTTGCGCGCGCCTCTTGGCAACGGAAGCCGAGCTCCACTAGAGCCGAGACACACTTCCGCAACCGAAGCTAAATAACTTTTAAACGAAAATGCCTGTCTGCTGCGTGCTGGGGTGCAAAAACAGACAACAATCCGGCAAAAAACTAAAATTTTACCGAATACCAACAGAATACAGACCGTTTCAGGCCAACCGACGTCGTTTGTGGCTAAAAGTGATCAAGCAAGTGAATGGCAGCACAACGGAGCTCAAAGAAAGTGCTCGAATTTGTGGCGCCCATTTCCTATCAGGTAAGCACATTACTTGGTTAATTTATTGTATTTCCAAAAGAGTCGTGGAAGATGATGACAAAATGCGTGTGATTTGCAGGAGAAGCATCCATGGACCACGACAGTCCAGACTTTGTGCCTTCTGTGTTTACATGCATGAAGCAGAGCCCGCGCCCCAAGAACCAAAGCACAAGGCAAGAAAATATAGTTGCTGATTAAATCATAAATACTTACTGGATGTAGAAATAATGGGGTTATAATTGTAATCTTGTAGACGTTCACTCAGCGGGTGCTAACGTTTAAATATCACAGTTCACTAGTTACAGCCTGACTACAGTGTTATTATGTCAGTGCAGTGTTTGAAAATTCTCACAAAAGTTACAGCTATTTAGATAAAACATTTTTATTTATGTCTAGAGATGTTACATGTTTTTTATATCAGTGGATCAAAAGACAGGTCCCCCTAAACAGTTTTTAAGTTCCCTTATTTATTATTATGGTTGATTTTTTTTTAAGAGATCATCCATCCATTTTTTACCGCTTGTCCCTTTTGGGGTCGCGGGGGGTGCTGGAGCCGATCTCAGCTGCATTCGGGCGGTAGGCGGGTACACCCTGGTCAAGTCGCCACCTCATCACAGGGCCAACACAGATAGACAGACAACATTCACACTCACATTCACACACTAGGGACAATTTAGTGTTGCCAATCAACCTATCCCCAGGTGCATGATCAGTTGATGTGCATTTGACACAAACCAGCACTAACCCAGGATTTTCACTGGATGAGTAACTGCTGCGGACTCTTTATGTGTCCATTCAGACAACGTGCGCACGGCGCCGCCATAACAGTGCCATACCGCATCCCTGAACTTCTATTTCTTTTGGTCGCTTATGTGGGACAGGACATCATGAACATACACAAAATAAATTAGCCATATTACTTTCAAAATAAAATACTCCACGTTCAAGGTGGCTCGTAATTTACACTTTGAAACGCTCTAATGTGCTGGGACGGACTTTGAAGTCAACTTGTCCAAAGGATTTTAGATGTAAATTCACCTGGTTGACACAAATAGATGAGGACATGCTGATTTTGGAGGTCCAAAAATCAAATAATCATATTACAGGCATATCCTGGAAAGCTATATGGTGGCCTGATATGGGGGCCTGGGAAGCAAGGGAGTGTTTAGTGGGAGTTGAATGAGATGTGTGTGTGCGTACGTTCATACAAGGCTCGCTAGGGACGATACTGTTGTGTTGTTCAGTAAATAGAAAAGTAAAGTAGTCGTTATGCAAGGCAAAACTGTCATCTTCTCTATGAGTCAAGTCAGGGCCCGCAAAGATGCCCGCCTGTGAGTACTGATGTACGGCGATGCTCGAGATGTTCCGCAGTGTTGCTGTTCAGCAGCCGTTACGTTACGTATCGCAACTAACGATTATTTTGATAGTCGATAAGTCATCGACTATCTGAATGATTAGTCGACTACAGTTACTAAAGCTTACACATTTAATTTTCTTTCGACTTCTAAATACAGCTTATGTTACTATAGGCATGTGCTTATGAACAACAAAGATGACTAAGTGATGTATAAAAATTAAAATCACTTTTACAATGTAGTCCACCCAGAAAGGAAAAGGCAAAGTGCTAAAAAACAACAACATCCATCCATCCATTTTCTACCGCTTATTCCCTTTGGGGTCGCGGGGGGTGCTGGAGCCTATCTCAGCTACAATCGGGCGGAAGGCGGGGTACACCCTGGACAAGTCGCCACCTCATCGCAGGGCCAACACAGATAGACGGACAACATTCACACACTAGGGCCAATTTTAGTGTTGCCAATCAACTTATCCCCAGGTGCATGTCTTTGGAAGTGGGAGGAAGCCGGAGTACCCGGAGGGAACCCACGCAGTCACGGGGAGAACATGCAAACTCCACACAGAAAGATCCCGAGCCCGGGATTGAACCCGGGATTGAACCCAAGACTACTCAAGACCTTCGTATTGTGAGGCAGACGCACTAACCCCTCTGCCACCGAAAACAACAACAATTAACCATATATATGTATTAAATCAGTTAAAATAGCAGCAATGAAAACAAACAAAACACAAAATCTAACTTCATCAAAAAGAAAAGCATTTTGTGATGTTTAAAAACCTGCACATTGGTATATTGACTATTGATTAACTTCTGGCAGTTTTAGCACTTTAATAGTCTCAGCGTGTAGAATTGCATCTTTAATAATTCTTCAAATGTTGGCTATTTAATAGATTGTATGTTTAATCTTATGACACCTCCGCATTGGTGCCTGTCTGTCTGTATGTGTACGTTTGTGTACGCTTCGCATTTGTTAAAGTGCAAGTTTTTACACAATTGCAAATTTACCGTAGGCTGCTTTAAAATGTACCGTATTTTCCGCACTATAAAGCGCACCGGATTATAAGGCGCACCTTCAATGAATGGCATATTTCAAAACTTTGTTCATATATAAGGCGAACCGGATTGTAAGGCGCACCTATGCATCCATTCGATGGAGCTGCGCTAAAGGCAATGTCAACAAAACAGTCAGATAGGTCAGTCAAACTTTATTAATAGATTACAAACCAGCGTTCTGACAACTCTGTTCACTCCCAAAATGAATAAACAGCTGTTTTATTATTTTCCCCGAGGTAATGTCAGTGATGTGGTGTTTTGTTTATTTTTTAACAACGGCAAGGTATAACTTGTAGTGCAACATTTATATCACATAGTGGAGGGGAACTTTTCCCTGATTCAATAAACACGTAAAAAACAGTGATACTGTTACTGTAAATCAAACGTTAGTGCAATCACAATATAGTAACACTCCAAATAGTGCAGCGCAATAACAATATATCAATAACTCAACGTTGCTCAAACGTTAATGTCACACAACACAACACACAAAATAAACATGTAATGCTCACTTTATGAAGTTATTCCTCATCCACGAATCCATGGAACTCTTCTTCTTCAGTGTCCGAATTAAACAGTCGGGCGGATACGGCATCCAACATCTCTGTCTCGTCGAAGTCGTCATTAATGGAGTCAGTGTCGCTGCTGCTCTATTCCCGTGTTCTACTGCGTGACTGATCGTCTTAAGTATAAACTCTGCGTCGTAAGCGTGTCTCTTAATAGGAGCCATTTTGGGGTCTTTACATAAACAAACAAATGGAAATTAAAACGGCACGCCTCGCGCAGTCATATATCCCAGCATGCAACGCGCGCTTCTTCTACGAGGGCGGCTGCTTACCGTAGAAGAAGAACTTCTTATTGTACGGGGGAAAAAGAAGTTGGCGGCTGTTTACCATAGTTGCAAGACCTAAACTTTATGAAAATTAAGTTTTGGTTTGTTGTGGCTCAATATTGGTCCATATATAAGGCGCACCGGATTATAAGGCGCACTGTCAGCTTTTGAGAAAATTGGAGGTTTTTAGGTGCGCCTTATAGTGCGGAAAATACAGTACCTACTTGAATCGATGTAGACAAAGTTTAGCTGGCTGACTTTGGCTAAAATGATAGTTAAAGTTATTTTTTTACACAGCTTCACCTCACACTTGTTAGCTAGCTAGCAAAGTACAACCTGACACTCTTTCCATGGCTGAGACCATGTCCTCCCTCCAGATGTCCGACGTCGTGCCTTCGCTTTAAATGCTCGCTTATCACAGATTAGGGCTGCACGATTTTGAGGAAAAAAAACATAATTGTGATTTTTCTCTCTAAAATTGCGGTTTGATTTGCTATTTTTATATTTTATACATACAACTGTGACATGTTACTTTTAGACTGCCAACATATTCTTGTCTCAAAGTGCCACACATTAGAACAATATGCAATAATTTACTTCAAAAAATATTTGGCTTTATGGAGACAGACCAAAGCGTTGTTCTACATAATGTGCGTAAACTGAATAAATAAAAAACTATACAGTGATGATAAGGTAATGTAATCATAATATATAATAATAATGCAGGTAACCATTTAAAAGGATGTAATAAATGTTTATTCCTCCTTATTGTAGGATTGTTTACCATTATACTGTATTTGGAAGGTAAATGACTTTTTATACTAAATAAATACACAAACAAATATTAAATGGACTCATTTTGTTAACCTTAATAAATATTGAACATATTAAAGTGCATTTTTTCCCCATTTGGAAAAATTAGGTCTGGTGTCATCTTTTTGTCTATTGCTATCATGTGATCACGGCGGCATTTTCGCTTGTTCGTTCGTGTTAATGGGCTCATTTCGCTCATCCTATTTGAGGCTGAAATATTCCCAAAACAGGACCTTGAGCTTTATAATCGTATATTTTTTTTCTTAATTTTGTGTTGCTTTGCGGGACTTCTCACTGGCGAGTCGCAAAGCTCTCTGTACTGTAAGTGTGTTCGCGGCGGCGCCCCGCTCTCGTCAACTTCATTACTTACTCTGATCAAATTCATTGCTTCCAAAATTGGTTTCAAATGTGTAGTAGATTTCAGCACTAACAGGTTATTAGAATGTCTATTTTCCATCCATTAATTTCTTTATTAAATGTTTAATTTATTATTATGCATTAATTAATTCTTATTCTTAACAGGGGAACCACGATTCTCTTTACAAAGCAAGTAAAATGATATTATTCCTATTTAATAGTTATGATAGTTAATTAAGGATTTATCAGGATTGGTGTATTAGTTTAGTTTTTAAATAAAATCTAATATGGCAGTCAACCATCAGTTTTGCTCATTTGACCGCTGGCTGGAGAAAATCCAGATGATGTTCCAGAAACGTAGACATCTTCTTTGTCTTTCTTTTTAAATTAAATAAAGCAACATCACAAAGTACTACTCAGATATTAGTTTTAAAGATGTTTTAATGTAATTGTGAACAGAAATGTTTTCTATAAAAGGCCTGCCTATTTTTTTTTTAAATTAATTTTAATTAATCCCTTAGCTCTACAATGTAGCAGTTGAATATGTTTTTAGAATTAATTTGTAAATGGTTGTACTTTGAAATGTAAATGTTGATATAATGTGGAATATAATTTAAGATAACAATGTATTCCCCTATTTTGTAATACATGTATTTGCAATTAAGGCAATAAACTAATCACAACAGCGGTAGTTTGAACACAATGTTTATTATTTATACAAGTCAAAATGATATTTTACAATACAATAAGACATACATTAAGACTTGAGTCAACTTATTTAGGTCAAAAAAAGAAAATGTATAGGCTTTATCTCCACACGCTAAAAAATGCTTCATGCATTAAGTTGTTTGCACAGCCAGGATTTGAGGCTCTCTCTGGGTAACAAACGGAAGAAAATCTCGCTCAAAATTACAAAAGTCAACGTCTAGTATTTTAACACAAATTTAGGTTACTCATGTTACTCAGTTTGTCTGATGTTAAATGTTTTAAATAAATAAATGCAACTATACTTACGTTTTAAAGTCGCTCTTTTCTCTCCTCGTAGACAGGTAACAAAGTATTGTTCCATATGGAGTTTAACCAAATATCACGACTATATCGAGAAAAACATGGATAGTTTAAAATGCATATTAAATTTATGTACCGCTTGTACTACATTCTCAAAGTATGGCTAGGATAACACAAAGATATCATATAACTTAAACTTGATTTAGACCCCTACGGTCCTGTCGTCTTCTTTTACGGCGTTTTACCTGCAAGCCCTAGTCCAGTAAAACTGCTTCCAGGAAAACTTGTTGTAAGCCCCGCCCACAGGTTTCCAATGTAGTGAGTCCCCAAGAAATGGTGACTTGAGTCAGTCCTAGGAAATTTCAGTGGGACCCAACAAAAAGAGGCTGTTTGCAACATTTACACAGATGCCCAACGGCCGCTAACTTTCCAAAGTATTTTAAGCATTATATACCGACCACTAACGGCTTTTAGCATGTATTGACGTAACTGCAAATGTGTGACATGCGCATTTGCTTTGTGTGTTGCTCGCTAATTATAGCAGTCTGGATAGTTAATGTTAGCTATCAGTGAATATATATTTCATCATGACAACAACATGTCTAATAATTGTCAGTTGCTTCTCTTGGCTCTACGTAGGGGAAGGAGGGGGAAGAGCCCCCTGAAATAAATGTCTTGCTCCCTCAAATCTAAATGTTTGAAGTGCGGGGCGGTATAGCTCGGTTGGTAGAGTGGCCGTGCCAGCAACTTGAGGGTTGCAGGTTCGATCCCCGCTTCCGCCATCCTAGTCACTGCCGTTGTGTCCTTGGGCAAGACACTTTACCCACCTGCTCCCAGTGCCACCCACATTGGTTTTAATGTAACTTAGATATTGTGTTTCACTATGTAAAGCGCTTTGAGTCAATAGAGAAAAGCGCTATATAAATATAATTCACTTCACTGAAGTTGAGAAAGTACATTTTAATATACCAACAAAATGTATATATTGCAAATTGACAAAATTATCCGCAGTCGCGCAGAAATAAACTGAAAAAGGGACTCGTTACAACACTCGTATGATATCATCATCCCTCTTTTCTGCCCATTACCTGTGTCAGGCTCCGCGAGTCCGCGTGCACAGGTTTCCAGTGTCGATGAATTAAAAACAAGACGAAAAGTTGTCAGAAACCAAATGCAATCCTATTTAATTTTGTCTTGTAAATGGGTGGGACAAGTTTGGGATTTATCCAATCAGTCCTTTAATAGCGTACAGTATGACAGAGGGTGGGAGTTAGCGACAATGGTGGGCAATCAGATGTTTTTCATTTTGAGATGAGGAAATTCAAGTTGAATGTCTCACCGGCGGCGCCAAAACAAAAATGCTTTGCTTACTGACCGTTAATAAACAATGTGAACTTCCTCACTCTGCAAGTGTTTACATGCTTAGTGGTCAGAGAACACAATGAAATACATAGAATCTAAAAGAACACAGGGAACGGTTGGCTCCCTGTTAGTTGTTATATTAAAACACAACTTGAAAAAAACATTACTATGTCTAGAGTTTAGGCAGTGCTGTTAAGTTTGTATGTCTAAATGAGACTATGTCTACACAAAGCCGGATAACCCCTTAAACGAATAATTATTTAGCCCAAGCCCCGTTTTAGCCACACTAAACTATCGTTTAAGGTCTCCCTCCTCGGACAATTTTTTACACGGGTAAGTGCGCCGTGTATTTCTTGAATCTCCAGCTCTTAGCTTTGTATGGACTCATTGATTGTTTACAAACTGAGTTCGGAGAGGAAGTGACGCCAGAAAGGCCGTGCCCCACACAGGAAGTGACGTCAGAAATAACACGCCACAGCCAGCTTCATAATAAAGCGGTTTCGTAACTCGGAGCTAACCACTGGAAATATGGAGGCGAGTCATCCAGACATGCCCGTGTTTCTCCTTCCGTCTGTACAGACGCTTGTGGAAATCACACATGAATACCTGATACCTTTATAAGTTATTGTCCGGCATGTATGTCACGGACTCAACGTCTAGGTCCAGAATATATAAAGTCACCAAAAACGAATGGCCAATGAAGGTGAAGGCAAAAGAGTGTGGAGTGTCCTGACCAGATATCTTGATATCCCAAGATTGATTGTTGTAAAATGTTCTTTGTCACATTGTGTACTTTCACATGTTTATTAAATATTTTATTAATTTATGATGTCTCAGGTGTGATTCACTACAATATATACCAGCAGCAGCTTAGGCTCAATTCCAATACCCTTCCTCCACCCTTGTTTTTGCCCTCCCTCTTTGGTTTTGCGCGTTCGCATCAATCAAGAGGCGTTCAAATTATCCATCAGGTAGAGGGGAAGGGCGAAGTACTTCCCTCGAAGCGAAGTGAGTAAACAAACATCTGTCGCATCTGCCTTACGTCACTGCTGGCAAAGGGAAAGGGTTGATGACGTAGTGAGACTTGATCGGCGTTCGTATGCATAGGGGCATATTTGCAAAACTTCGCCATGGCACTAGATGCAAGAGCCAAGGGAGTGGGTCGAGTAGTAGAGGGGAAGGGGAAGTGGGCGAATAAATAGAGCATGCTTAGCAGCTTAATGTACGCCCCAAAAGTAAAGAGGATACATTTTACCAAGGTATGCCTATAGGCTACTGTCTCAAATGTTTCAGATTGCCATATAACTTGGTACATATAGTCCACAATATGCAAACACAAATGAGGATTTTTTTTATTATGTGATTTGGCTGTCTCCATACGTTTCACATTGCCATGTTGTGAAAAGGAAATTCGCAAGTTTATCGTCAGAGAAAAAAATCTTCTCTGCCTTCAATCGTCTCCATCTTTGAAAGGCATCCCAGATATAAATCCTCCTTTTGTTCCTGGCTTTGTCATGAATAAGTTGAGAATCGTTACTACGCCTTTTAGATGTACTAAGGTCTGACATGTTCAGTAACTTAAGTAACTGGCAACCTGGATGTGACACACTCACAGACTTTCTAATTGGTCGAACAGTAGAGGGCGGGACATCGAAATGATAACAATAACAAGATTTCGGGGCTGTAAATCTAACTTTGAAATGAGCATATCCCGCCTGAAATACTGTTATCAGTTATAGAGGTATTTGAAAAGAACATGATTTATTAATACATTTTGACATATCAGGGCCATTTAATGATGACTTGACATGAAATTATTACATATGGCTCCTTTAAAGTACTAACTTTTCCACTATTTTTACACTTTTTTCTCTTATTCCACAGCCATACACCTTAGTCATATAACTTGGTATGTCAAACATGCTAAGTGTTAGCATGCTAACTGTTCGCATGCTTACATTATTACACATGCTAAGTGCTAGCATTTTTATGTTAGCTTTCTAATGTTTTATGCTAGCTCTGTAGCTCATTTTGTACGATTACACCTAAAACACACGGATTCAGACACTCGGCACCATCCTAAAAGTACGCCGGCTTACGGCGACCCACTGGCCAGAGGTCCAGGGCACAGATGGCAGGCCCATCAAAATTTCCGCGGGAATTTTCTAGTTATGTATTACCATTTCATTAGTGGTTAAATTGGACTCAAAAAAGTAATGGCAATAATATCGATTATCGGCAATAATTTGAAGTCAATGTATCGTCAGGCAAAATTTGTTATCGGCCAAGACCTAAGTGCAGTTCCCCCATCCCAAAGATGAATGAAATCATAATCGATTATGTACAAAATCCATAGTCTTTGCCTGTGTATACTTTGATGTACAGTACTGTGTTAACCAGAGTTACAAGCACCGATTTTATATACTATGGTTTGATAACAGAAATTCTAAGCATTCATACTTATTTCACTTAATAATTGTGTTATCATTACACGTTTCCTGGTCCATCTTGCAATAATGACTAATAAGGATGATAATGTTAACTGTATATTTACTAAAAGCAATTTTCTTATATTCCTATTTTTTCAAGGATTTTTGGGCGTAGAGGAAGAAGCCAGCGTCACCAAGCAGCAAATATAATAGAGTCAGAGGAAATGCCAACCAAAGCTGATGAGCCTGAGATTCAGGGGTCCTCTTCTGACATTGTCCCAATGGAAATGAATGGAAGTGAACCTTATGAGCCTGAGATTCAGGAGTCCTCTTCTGACCATGTCTCACTGGAAATGAATGGAAGTGAACCTTCAGAAGAGATCCAGTCACCATCAAACACAAAATGTTCAAAGGTCAATCTTTTTATATTTATCAATGATTTAAATATTTTACAAAGAACCTCCAAAGTTGACTGCTGAGAATATAAATCCACTTTCTTCATGGTACTTTCTAGTGGATATTCTTCATCTACTCCATTATCCTTTTAGAAAAAAAGTGTTGCAAAAAAACAAAACTTGTAGGGAAAAAATTTAAAAAGCGAAATGCAGATGTACAACTAATAGGGGTGTAACAATTGATCGATTTATATTCCTAAATTTCAAGTATACTGATCTGTGCAAGTTGGCCATCCGGAAGATAGGTATCAATCCAACATTGATTTAAACGGCAATATATTGATTTTATAGATACTAGCAAAAATAAAACATTACATTTAAAAACGGCAGACTTTATATAAAGCATAGCACTTTTAATGATATTGACATTAACGTTAAGTCTGTCTGCCCATCTGTGGCGTCATCAAAATTAAAATGGTGGATACCTACGGTGGTCGATAAAAGGTCATGACAAATGCAAACGCAACAAGACAATACCATCAATTACAACACAAAAACTTCCAGCTGCAGCATGATTGCAAAACCCACAACAAATAAAAATGACACAGCGGAATAATATAAAGCCACAACTTAACTTTAAACCACAAAGGATTCGACAGACAAAACGGAAGCGACAGTGGAGCAAGTTCACCAACACACAGGTTGAGACGGAAGGTTAAAAACAGTGTAATGGACATACTATGTTAGTATTATTGAAAAATTAAAAAAGTAGAAAAGAAAAAGTTATTTATGATTGAAAAAGCTGTCACACTTTACTTTCTTTTCAAACATCTTTGGCCATTTGGTTCTTGTTTCGCCAAAACTTGTCCGCTGTCACTACTGTTATGTCTTTATGTGTTTAATTTGGTGGTTGCAGAGACAAAAATAGGAGTTTGGGGAAGCCATGGAGAACGGCTTCAAAGCGGTTCTGGACCACCATCTGTTGCCTCAAGAGGGGGAAGCAGTACACTGTCAACACTGTGTATAGTGGGGACGGTGTGCTGCTAATGTCGACTTGGGATGTTGTGGATCGGTGGAAGGAATACTTTGAAGACCTCCTCAATCCCACCTACACATCTTCCAATGAGGAGGCAGTGCCTGGGGACTCAGTGGCTGGCTGTCCTATTTCTGGGTCTGAGGTTGCCTAGGTAGTTAAGAACTTCCTCGGCGGCAGGTCCCCTTTGGTAGATGAGATTCCCCTTAAGGCTCTGGATGCTGTGGGGCTGTCGTGGTTGACAAGACTCTGCAGCATTGCGTGGACATCAGGGGCAGTGCTTCTGGATTGGCAGACTGGGGTGGTGGTTCCTCTATTTAACAAGGGGGGACCATAGGGTGTGTTCCAACTATTGTGGATCACACTCCTCAGCCTTCCCGGTAAGGTCTATTCAGGTGTACTGGGGAGGAGGCTGCGCCGAATCGTCGAATCTCAGATTCATGAGGAGCAGTGTGGTTTTTGTCTTGGTCGTGGAACTGTGGACCAACTCTATACTCTCAGCAGGATCCTTGAGGGGGCATGGGAGTTTGCCCAACAAGTCTACATGTGTTTTGTGGACTTGGAGAAGGCATTTGACCTTGTCCCTTGGGAAGTCCTGTGGAGAGTGCTCATAGAGTATGGGGTATCAGTGGCGGCCCGCTCCCTGTATGATCAGTGTCAGAGCTTGGTCCTTGGTCCACATAGCCGGCAGTAAGTCGGACCTGTTTCCAGTGAGAGTTGGACTCCGCCAGGGCTGCTCTTCATCACTGATTCTGTTTACAACTTTTATGGACAGAATTTGTAGGCGCAGTCAGGGCGTTGAGGGGATCCGGTTTGGTGGCTGCAAGATTAGGCCTCTGCTTTTTGAGGATGATGTCGTCCTGCTGACTTCATCGGGCCAGGATCTTCAACTCTTACTTCATCGGTTCGCAGCTGAGTGTGAAGCGACTGGGATGAAAAACATCACTTCCAAGTCCGAGCATATGGTTTTTGCCCGGAAAAGGGTGGAGTTCAAGTACCTCAGGGTCTTGTTTACGAGTGAGGGAAGATTGAATCGTGAAGGTAAAGCTGTCAATTTACCGGTTGATCTACATTCCTATCCACATCTATGGTAATGAGCTTTGGGTTATGACCGAAAGGACAAGATCACGGGTACAAGCGGTTGAAATGAGTTTCCTCCGTCGGGTGGCGGGGCTCTTCCTTAGAGATAGGGTAAGAAGCTCTGTCATTCGCGAGGAGCTCAAAGTAAAGCTGTTGCTCGTCCACATCGAGAGGAACCAGATGAGGTGGTTTGGGCATCTGGTCAGAATGCCCCCCCAAAGCCTCCCTAGGGAGGTGTTTAGGACACGTCCGACTGGTAGGAGACCACGGGGAAGACCCAGGACACAGTGGAGAAACTGTTTCCCAGTTGGCCTGGCCTGTGGAAACGATTCCAATATTGATTTTTGCAAACGTCATTTCAGAGTTTTTGATCATGATGTAAAAAAAAAAAAGTGGTTAAAACATCAAATAAATGCAGAAAGAGGTTGCTACTATGTTAAGTCTGTCGCTCTCGTCAAGTGGATCCAAGTCAACAACACAATCAAGTTTGCAGAGACCCCTTTTTCAAAGTTCGTATGAATTCAAATTGTTTATGGTTTATTTACTTTTTTTACTATACAAAACTCAAAACCAGTGAAGTTGACACTTTGTGTAATTCGTAAATAAAAACAGAATACAATAATTTGCAAATCCTTTTCAACTAATATTCAATTGACTAGCCTGCAAAGACAAGCTATTTAATTTTCGAACTGAGAAACGTAATTTTTTTTTCAAATAATAATCATTAACTTAGAATTTAATGGCAGCAACACATTGCAAAAAAGTTGGCACAGGGGCATTTTACTTGTGTGTTACATGGCCTTTCCTTTTAACGACACTCAGCAAACGTTTGGGAACTGAGGAGACCAATTTTTTAAGCTTTTCAGGTGGAATTATTTCTCATTCATGCTTGATGTACAGCTTAAGTTGTTCAACAGTCCGGGGTATCCTTTGTGGTATTTTAGGCTTCATATTACGCCACACATTTTCAATGGAGGCAGGTCAGGACTACAGGCAGGCCAGTCTAGTACCCGCACTCTTTTACTATGAAGCCACGCTGTTGTAACACGTGGCTTGGCATTGTCTTGCTGAAATAACCTGGGGCATCCATGATAACGTTGCTTGGATGGCAACATATGTTGCTCTAAAACCTGTATGTACCTTTCAGAATTAATGGTGCCTTCACAGATGTGTAAGTTACTCATGCCTTGGGCACTAATACACCCCCATACCATCACAGATGCTGGCTTTTGAACCATGCGCCTACCACAAAAATACAAGAATGTGAAATAATTTCACCTGAAAAGCTTTAAAAATTGGTCTCCTTAGTTCCCAAACTTTTGCAATGTGTTGCTGCCATTAAATTCTAAGTTAATGATTTAAAATAACATTTAGTTTCTCAGTTGAACATTAAATATCTTGTCTTTGCAGTGTATTCAACTGAATATAAGTTGAAAAGGATTTGCAAATTATTGTATTCTGTTTTTATTTACGATTTACACAACGTGCCAACTTCACTGGTTTTGGGTTTTGTAGAAGGAAGAGTTTTTTACCAAATAGCTTGAAAAGTCTCCTTCAGTGATGATGACTCTTAAATTCTGAAAAAAACATTCCTTTTTAAGAGTGTGTGACATTCAGCAATTTTTTCGATGATACCTGGCTTGTATAGTCGCCACTAAACCTTAAAAATATTTTGACATCTGTGCTGCGAAAGTTAAATAAACAGTAGCCATATTGAATGTGGTTGCAACCCAGCATTTAACCCATTTTAATCTTTCTTGATCCATGCCCTACGCTGCACGTTTTTTGATTTTAAATATGTTGATGTAGTCCTGTTAATTATTTTTGTCCTGCTATTTACTGTTTAGTGTGTTAAAATGACTGCTGGGAAACAGTTAAATATTTTAATTGATAAAAATGTCACTCTCTGTGACACACACTGTGTTTGTGTTTTGCAGGCTGAACAAACACTGACTGAAGAGACTGACACTGAAATTAAAGAAATTACCTCAACGCCTCTCATGAAAAATCCATCATGCATTTTGAAACTTGAAAAAAATAGTCCTGTAGTCCTCCTGAAGCGCATACTTACTCCACTTGTGCATGAAGAAGAAAAAGAAGATGATGAAGAAGAAGAAGAAGATGATGAAAGCTCCTCTTCTAGTAATTTTCAAGAGACATGCCCCTATAGTCCTTTGGCACCGCCAGATGCGCCTTCCTTTCCGTGCAACATGTGTGATCGAACTTTCACGGACAACCATCACCTGAAGCGGCATAAACTGCTTCACGTCAAAGATGGCAGAAAGTGTCCAACATGTGGTGTACTTTTCTGTCAACTTCACAGACACACATTGTTCGTACCACGGCTTGAAGAGTCCTCAAGTGAGTCTGAGGAAGATTCTTCTGTCAGTGAGTCGGAGGATGTACCTGAACCAACGGAGACTGTGGATGAGGCCGAAGACTTTAAGAATTCCTGGGAATTTATTCCCCTGTTAAAAAACAATCTTTCCATCAGTGAAGCCCACGCACCAACATCAGACGCAGAAATGTTTATTGAAATGCCGCTAGAAAACATCTGTGTTCCCTGTCCAGTTTTGCCAGAAGCCAATCCCTCTGACAACAAGACTACCAAACTACCAGAACCCGAAGCCTTTGTGGAACCTTGTTTACCTCCACCCCAGGAGCTTCCCCCTGCCCTACAGTTGTTTTCGCATCAGTTCCTCACCTCAGCATTTTTCCAGGTTAAAAGAAACTATGAGTATATTTTTAGCAAGAAAATGGATGACTTTTCCACGGTTCGTTTAGGAAATAATCCCTGTGAGACAGAGCTGGACCTTTCGTCATATCATATGCTAATTGATGGGAGTGTTAAAAAGATGCCAACTGCTTTCGACCTGCAGATTGTGATCTAACCAAAATATTGAGCGACAAATTTGAGCTCTTTTTACTGGAATGTATTTGACAAATGTCAGAACTATTACAAACCTGCTGCTTTTTTTTTATTATTAAACTGACTCACCTCTAATGCTGTTATTTTTTTTATACCCAAAGTCCCTACCACCTATTCATATGTGATCAGACGGAATGTATTTACTGTACATCCTCGTAAATAATTCGGTTTGTAACGGTGCACAACTTGTAACATTTGGACACTATAGAGCTCTGGCACATGACATCACACACAGGGCTGCCTTAAGTATGGGGTGAGGGGGCGTCCTGAGGTTGAGGGGGTTTCCCCCCTCCACCCCACAACCTCAAAAAACTCATCTTTCTGACCCCCTGTTCTAAAAACACAGTTTTTTCAACAGAACAGCAGCAATGCAAAAATTAATCCATTCTAAAAAATAATTGCGTTCATGAATACATGTCTGCGATGAGCACATGCACGTCTATGCGAATGTAACAGAGGCCAACCAACTTCCAAGAGAAGAATGCTGTCGGTCTGGGAAATTGCCTTTGCTTTTAGCTCAGTAGTCAGGACGCTCGCATCTCACACCGGTACCCTAGGTTCGTACCCCGCTCGGAGCAGTCAAAATCGGTGGTTCCTGATTTGGGTGGGGGCTCCTGGGCATCAGCCCAGGTAAGCCTTCGCATTAAGGTGTCATGGTCATACGTCCCAGCATGCAACCCACGAAAACAAACACCATATTGAAATGCAGGCAACAAACACGAGTGAGATCTTTATCAGTTGTTCAGACTATGATAGATATAAAGATAGATTTCTTTGTATAATTAAATACACTGTGAAAAAAAAAAGTGTCAAATTTACAGTAAAATACCAGCTGCTGTGGTTGGCAGGAATTCACCGTAAAAAATAGTCACAATGAATAGAACATCACGGTATGCTGATATTGAATCTGTTAAGTTTACAGTTGATAACTTTTTGCTTACCGTAAATTACTATGATAAAAACTGATAAATTGTTGACCTGTTTACAAAAAAACTATTGAATTTACGGTAAAATACTCGCAGCCGTGGTTTCCAGGAATTTACCGTAAAACAAATTAGGGCCAATTTTAGTGTTGCCAATCAGCCCAGAGAGAACCCACGCAGTTAGGGGAGAACATGGAAACTCCAAACAGGATGACCCTTAGCCTGGGAATTGAACCCAGGACCTTCTCACTGTGAGGTACAAGCGCTACCCACTGCCTCGTCACCAATACTAGTAACCGCAAATACCTGTGTTTTTGAGACACTTGAGCGGTAGATGAGGATTTTAACTTGAAAGTATTTGCACAACCTTTCCACTGGACAACTCACATCAAATTCCTTCAAGTGAGCTATTAGAAATGAGCCTCAAGACATGGCAGAACAGTGACACACGGTGCTTAGCGCTTGTGCCTCACAGTGAGAAGTTCCTGGGTTTGATTACCGGGCTAGGGGTATCTGTGTTCAGTTTGCATGTTCTCCCCGTGACTGCATGGGTCTCTCTGGGTACTGCAGTTTCCTCCCACCTCTGAAGACATGCACCCGGGGATAGGCTCATTGGCAACACTAAAATTGACCCTAATCTGTTTTACGTTGAATTCCTGCCAGTAATTTAACGAAAATTCTGTAGTTTTTTTTGGAAACGGGTTAACAATAAATCATTTGTTTTAATGTAAGCAAAAACAATTAACTCAATTCAACATCAACATATCGCAATGTTACATCGTGACTGTATTTTTTACGGTGACTTCCTGGCAACCACAGCTGCCGATATTTTATTGAAAAAAATTCAGGTTTTTTTTGTTTTTTTTAACTGTACAACAAAATTTTATATAAAGCACAGGATGAAATGGGGGAGCATTTTACTGTATTCCCAAAGATCTCGAAGTATGTCAGAAGTGTATTACAGCCATTAAAAATGTGAGAAGCGATCCAAATGATGGAATTTAATAAAACAGCTATATAAACTGCACTGTCACACTGTCTCAGCTCTCTTTACCAAAATATGAACATCACCGCATGATGCTGTAAAATTCTGCATTGCTGCAACCAACGATTATTTTGATATTCAACCAGTCAGCGATGATTTGGATGATCTGCTGGACACGTTTGAGTCAGGGACAAAATTTTAACTCACTTTTAAAACATACTCAATTGCTACAAAGAAAAAGAACATTGCTGAGAAACGAAGGGTTTTACGATAATACACAAAGTATTTAACCAATCAACTCCATTATGTAAACATGACATTAAGAGCAAAAATAGTTTTTATCCTACACAAAAGTGTAAACATGAACATTTCCTGGGGTCTATAAATACAATTTCTATAAGCGACGAGTTGATTGTTTTAATCGACGTTGTCGATTTTGTATCGTTGCAGCCATACTGTAAACTACAACCACGATGACATACATAATAAATACCTCACTAACTGACTTATTTATCAGGTATGTATGTGTGCAAACAACATATTACTTGTGAGGCAAAATCAAGTGTAAGTCGAATATGTATTTCTACAGATGCCAGGTCCAGATGAGTCTTGACAGTTCTCATCACGCTGTGTATATATCCTATTGGTGGGAAAGAGCGAGGAACGCAGTACCTGAGCTGCGATTGGCTAAAAACTCTGTCACTCAAAGATAAGAGCAGCGCTGATTGGCTGGCAAGTTTAGCCGAGCTCGCTGATTGGTCTCTAAATCCGCGTGGCAGCGAGGATGGCTGGTGCTGACGCTGTGTGACAATGGGAGTCATCGAGTTAAGCAACATCTGTGCCGAGTAAACACAATAACACGCTCGCCAAAGTGACTCTACACGGGCGGGAAAGCAGCTTTTGCGAGTAACAAGAAGGAGGAAGGCTGCTGTTGAACAAAGGGTAAGCTTTCTTCTGACAAGCGCGGCGACCGGTTAGCTGCTCCTGGCGTAGCGGGCTGCTGGCTTCGACGCTCAAGTAGACAAGAAGCTATTAAGCGTAAATGTTGGCTCGGTCTTCGCCAGCTTCATTCAATAAACGCCACACATTTGTTCGCTGGGACTGGACGACGTGTTGTTTGTTTGTGGAGCTCGAAGAGCAGCTGTGAGTCAACTTGTCCCCCCGGTACACTGCATTGCGGTGCCCCGACATGCCCACTTCAGCTTATGTCATATCTGGTTCATGCAAGACTGACATATGAACTCACACACGGTGCATTTGTGAAGATCATTTGTTAGACATTTATCCACATATTCCTAGCATGCTCAT